>NC_080081.1:6936120-7155815 GCF_949987535.1 Balaenoptera acutorostrata
TAATGTCATGAAAAATTGTAGGATAGTTACCAAATTTGGGGAAATTCTATCAACTTTTTTCATATATGAGCTATACAATTTTAGGGATTGTTCCATAGATCTCTATATGTTTCAAGAAGTTACTCCATCACTCTGCACCTGCTTTTGGGGCCACATGCCTGAGGACACATTGACATTGCCATACAATTCCTGCACCACACATTTGTGTCATGACCCTGGGTGAAAGCCCTGTGACAGTGGAATCCTTTTCTATGCAAGAATGACTAGTAACAAGTTAGTTCTATGTGGAAGTAACTGCAAACAGCATAACTATATCCTGCTAAACTGACATTAAATGTATCTCTGAGCCAAGTTCCTCCTAGCTAACTGGTACTGATGCCCTTAGCCACTCCAACATCACGCAAATGAAGACTGATGAGATTAAGGGAGAGATACAGTGAATTCAACCACTGCTATTTAAATATCTTACTTTCATTGCTAGGATCCCCGCTCAATTCAGTGTTCCTAAAAATAAGCTCAGCTTATCTTTATTAACTTCACTAATGTCCTGGGAACAGGTTAATTTACCTTTAATAACACTCTTATTCCCTGCCACTTCGTATGGTACTTTGTCGTTTACGTGTATTATGTACATGTGCTTTGTTGTATTTTGTAGTATACACGTCCAATTTTCTGTTGAACTGACAATCAGCAATGAGTTCTAATTGTCTTTGTGTCCATCATGGTAGTTGTATTCTGTGGATATCCAACAATTACGCATGTTGATTTAAACTGAATTAGTTTAAGAATAACTAGGAGTCATATTGAAAATTACATCTTCTCCTTATTTACACATTGGAATTGAGGTCAGAAATATAGCAGTCCTAGCTAAAGTTAATTTTACGTACTTCTATATTTAAGAAATAGTTTTTGTAGAGATTAATTCATGTAAAAGTAAGATTATATCAAACTGATTATGACATTTTATGGATAAAAATAATTATCAAAGAAGGGTAAAAAAGCAATATGTCTATAAAAATGAGTGAATAATGATAATAAAGACCACTGTTCTTTCTAATAATATTAATCAAATAAAATTATCTAAAACTAAAACTAAAATATTTCCTTCAGGGAAACTACACATTAATCATATTTACATTAAGTTGAGCTATATGAAAATGTCAATAGTTTGCCGTTTTTAACATACAAGAATGGCAATTTTATACAATTCAACCCAGTATATTAATACATTTGTTCTTCAGTTTTTAGCCATAAAATCAGAGAAAAATGTAACACTTTTTTTCCACATTCAGTCCTCAAATTGCTTTTGGAAATATTATAAATTGTGGGATTTCCCTGGTGGCACAGTGGTTAAGAATCCACCTGCCAATGCAGGGGACACGGGTTCGAGCCCTGGTCAGGGAAGATCCCACATGCCGCGGAGCAACTAAGCGCATGTGCCACAACTACTGAGCCTGTGCTCTAGAGCCCGTGAGCCACAACTACTGAGCTCACGTGCCACAACTACTGAACCCGCGAGCCACAACTACTGAAGCCCATGCTCCTAGAGCCTGTGCTCCGCAACAAGAGAAGCCACCGCAGTGAGAAGCCTGTGCACCACAACGAAGAGTAGCCCCCACTCGCTGCAACTAGAGAAAGCTCGTGCGCAGCAACGAAGACCCAAAGCAGCCAAAAATAAATAAATAAATCTATTTTTTAAAAAAAAGAAATATTATCGATTGTGTAAAGTACGTATTCAGCTAGTGGTTATGTTTCCTTTAGCCATGTTTACTGTGACAAAACAATAGCTATAAACAAAAGCAAATCCAGGGTAGTTATTCATAAGCTGTAATTCTCTGTACTTTCACACAATGGGCAACTTCTGTCTGTAATCTTAGACAAATGCTAGAGTGCAATACCTAGATTTGGGCTTTAGGTAGAGACAAGGGAAAAGCAGAACCTGCCAGAGTTAATATAGCCAGATAATGCATTTTTTCTCCAGAAGTGCACACCCCAAATAGAACATATGCTGTACACAGCTGTAGTAGTGTAACATCTATTTTTCCCCACCATGTGTTCTCAAAAGGCTTGTTTCTTTTTCTCCCATCAAAACTTAGTTTTATTTCATGTCAGATCTTGATTAATAATTTACACGAGATTTAATTACTGGAATACAATACAATATAAAAATGGGATTTTAAAAAGAATTTCTTTGCTTTCATTAAAGAAGTCATATACATGTATATATGTATATATATAATATATATGTATATATATATCCATATTAGCAAATTTGGAAGAAGAAAGTGGGCTACAAATCAACAGTAACTGTAGCTCAGAGCTATCCAGTGTTAACATATTGATATGAAACCTGTCAATAATTTTTCTATGAATATATATGAATTTGGATTTTTAATTAAATGGCTTTATTGTGATGTAATTTACATACCATGCAATTCACCCATTTAAAGCGTAAAATTCAATGTTCTTTGGCATATTCACAGTATTCTTGGCCTGTCCTGCCTCCGTGTGTGGCCTTCATCCTATAAGCCGAGAGTGGTTTGATTAAGGGAGCTCCCAAAGTCTCTGACACACCCACCAGGGAGTTAGTCTCTGCAACATGAACTTGGTAGGATTGAAAGTGTCAGCAGCTTGCCCCTTTTGTTAAGAAACTATCCTTTGATTGAGGATATGAGGAGATGAGGGAGAGGGAACCTCACGTTTGCCACACCTGCCCACAGAGGAGCTTCCATCAACCTGAGCTGGGATATATAGGGGGTATGGGGAGGGGGTAGGTTATATGCCACAAGTTCTCACTATACTAATCTGAACTGTATATAATTTTAGTAGATTTTCTTGAATTAATGTTTCATCATTTGCCATATGTCCCCAGCTAATTCCAGAGAGTTTACATTTTAAAAATAACTTTCACCAGTTATGTTGTTTTGCTGTGGACCATATTCATGGAACCCCTCAAGATACTGTTTTGGGAGTGGAACTCCACAGTATCCAGTGTTTTATGGATAACCTCTTTGGAGTCACTATGTCTTCTTCCCAAGGATAAGAACATCATTTGTTTGACCTCTGCAAGTACAAAAGCAAGATATTGTCTTTTTTATTTACTTCCTCTTTGTCACTATGTCAGTTCTAAGAGTGAAACCTAGAGGCAAACACAAGGACATTTATCCCTTTAATATCATGTGTAACACATAAATTACCTTATTAGCCATAATCACAATAATAAATATAGGGTGACTATGATACAGTGAGAACCATGTCAGAAAACTTATATACATTATGTAATTTAATTATTACGTTATCCCTAATGAGTAGTTTTTATTAATACTAGTATAATATAATATCCTATATTAGTATCCTATTTTCACAGATGAGAAAGCGCATTTTCAATGAGCATACGTTACTGTCTGATTCCTATGGAGCTAGTAAATGATGGAGCTGCGATCTAAATTAAGATCTATTCCTAAGAGCATATATATTCCAATAGAATATTCTGCATCACAACAGAAAGGCAACATATTGAATTTATACAATTATTTCTGAGGTGCAGTGGATGCAGTTTTACAAATGCCCTGACCCTCTTCAGGACCCTCCCAGTAGTATTGGCTGCTGGTGGACTCAACAGATGAGACTATCGCCAGGAATTGCTCTCAGCCAAAGGAGGGCTCCGTGCCATTTGCCTGCCCTGAGCCGGTCTGCACTCAGTGTCTGGTCATCGCAGGGAGGATGGGAAGGGGTGAGGTGGTGTGAGGCGTAACATCCTCGCCTCAGGTGGGACCACTCTGAAAGGTCTCGCAGATGCAGAACTACTCTTTGAATCTCCTGGGTCTTCTGTTCTAACCACGCTGGAGTTCACCTTCACCCTCTGCCCAATCCTCCCTCCCTCAGCCTTCGCGGGGAGTGCCTTCTGAGCACGTTTCCTCGTTAACCTCCTGAACTGGCACCTCAGCATCTCAGGGTGTGTTTCCTGGGAAACTCATCTATGCCTGGAAGGATGAGTAAGGCCACAGAGGACCCTTTAACTTTACCCACTGGGTGGGCACAATAATCCTAATTTTCAGGACCTGTGAAAAAGTTATATTACATGACAAAGGCATATTAAGGATGCAGATTAAATTAAGGTTCCTAATCAGGTGACTAAAGAGAAGAAGACAAAAAAAAAAAAAAAAGAGAAGAAGACAATCCTGAATTAATTCAGGTGAGCCCAGTGTAATCCCAAGGGTCCTTGAGGGAGGAAGGCAGAAGAGGGAGAGCTGGAGAGCTGGTAGCCTGAGAAGGGCTTGAAGGAACAAAGCATAACACTGCTGGTTTTGAAAATGGAGAATGGGGCTGAGAAGGAAGGAATGTGGACACCGTGGAACGCTGAAAAGTAAGGAAACAGATTCTCCCTAGAACCTCCAAAAGGAACACGGCCCTGCCAACCCCTTGAGTTTAGCCAGTGAAACTAACTTCGGACTTCTGTCTCTAGAACTGGAAAGGAATACATTTATTACAACAGTGAACCAATACACTTTCTTCTCTTCTTTTCTATAAAACATGTTGTGTTTCAACTCTGCGGCTGTTTATATATCTTCCTCCATGGGTCTGTACCTTTCTCACAAAAGAAAAAAAAAAAAAATGATGCCTCACTTGTATTTGACCCTCAGTGCTACAGCACAGCAAGATTATTTAGCATAGGCAGCAAAATCTAATCTGTTCCTATAAGTTAATGAGGAGACAGGTGAAATGATTCCTCTTTTTAATACCCTAAGAGTAGCCAAATGTAACTTAGGAAGTAGTATAACCATCTTCTTCTTCCTGTTACACTGCCTTGAAATCATGTCTCCTTTGCCTATGTGTGGAAATTTGGACCTACTAAGTTCCAAATTTGAAACAAATGCTATCCCCAGGTACTGTTTTGATATCCATACTCAAAGAGATGATTCTCAAAAATTGCTCTGTTCTCAAGTAACTCTAGTCTTTACATGAGCCAATCTCCTTATTTTTTTGAAGATCCATTTTAGTTAACAGTATTAGAAATGATATTATAAAACTGCATTCTTGATTAAGCAAGAATTTTATTAAATAAATTTTTGTTTGAAGTTTCCATTTTATTCTTCAGTATCTTGTGTTTATCTTATGCTAATTCTTTTAGAACCTGAATAATTTTCTCTCTCCCATCCCTGCTCTGTTCAGTAGCATGAAACAATTATGAAAGTAACTACATTAAGTCAGGTTTAAAGTGGAAAACTAAATAAAATTACAAATACATGTTTAAAAAAGCATTACCTTGCCTTGAACAAATTAGCTTTATCATTGTTAAAAAGATATAAGTTGTAGTGTAAACGACCTGTTATAAATTCAAGTGATTTTCATCAGTTAGAAAACATGTTTCTTGCTGTTTTACGGAACAGATGAAGCAGGAAACAATCTCAGCATCCTGCCATTGGCAGTTTCAGAAGCAGACATGAGAGAAAATGTCTGAATAGCTAATACTTTGGGGATGATTCAAAAGTGCCATTAAAGGCTGCTTTGCATTATAGTGTGAAAACAGTAGGCATATTATCCTATGCAAAAAAAAAAAAAAAAGTGGGAGGTGAGAGTGGATTTATCTTCTGTTGTCAAAACTGACACCTTCTTTGTATGCTGGGTTCCTTCACCAAGGCATTCCACAATTGCTTTTGCCATGCCAAACCTTCTTCTATTTTGTTGTAATTAAAATATATACAGACTTAAAGAACTTAAACCTACTGTTAATTGTATGGCTTTGGGAAATGCTATATACTTCCTAAGCAGCATTTAGCAGAAAAGAATTGACATGAAAAAAGAGCAAAGAAAAGGATCAGATTGTAACAACATGTTGACTGGAAAAGATTTATATAAAACGTTTTAAAGGTTAGAGAAAGGTGTGAGTAGGTCTCACTGCACAAGTTATGTACCAGGTAAAATTGAGTGTCCATCTGCCTTAAGCTCATAGGGAAGAATCAAAATGAACTGTCACCCTAACCCAACACTCCAAAGGGGAGGGAAGGGCAGTGGTTCCCCAAGTAAGGGAAATGTTTGTGGGCCACCGTTGCCCCACCATCTCCTTGAGGGTGGTGGCTGTGATTCAGTTCAGCCTTCTGGCATTCGTAAGCTGCCTGCTTCGCTTGTCTGCCTATCCATCTGTGCAAATGGGATTCAGTGTGATTTTAAATCTGTCTGAAAATGAAATTCAGTTGCAAGGTAAGAACTGTTAATAGAAGTGAGCAAATGGAATAGAAAGGTGTTGATATGGTAAATTGTAAGTCAACTTCACACAAATATCTCATTTTAGTACGAAATTAACCTATAGCTGCAATAACTCTCATATAATAGGTGATTCTCCATCACTAGTTTACCTGTGAATTTGGAAACTCCTAAGGCCTTATGCAAAACCAGATGCACCTCAGGTCACACACAGTCAAGGTGACAGAATGATTAGTAAGTGTTAAGCTACATATCTCTGACTTATTCAATGCAAGGAACATACTGTGGAGTGCTATTTTCCCTCTCATATAAAATCACATTGGTTTCAAGCACAGAAAGTAGCTACCTTTATTGTGTTGTAATTTCTTAACTTGTATCTTAGTTTAGACGAGCTGCAGTTGAGTTTAATTTCAGCTATGTATCTCGTACCACCTCTGTTGAATTAGACTAGAGGATCTCTTTGAAAACTCTCTTGGGTAGCTGCTATATGATTTTAGCACAGAAACTGATAAGGTTGAAGACCCTGCCTTTTTATTTGTGGGGAATAAAAAAGAGAGAAAAAAAGTTCACATATCTGACAGTCTGCCTAAATGAAACTTCTATTAGTTTAAATAAATTAAATCATTTAGAAGGTAATTACTTATGAGGTCTTTGCTGAGAGTCACACCACAAACTCGATTGAAGCCAACTAACTTACTTCCACTTTGCTGGCCTAGCAAACATCTCCATGAAGCTAATTCATTTTGGCTTTCTCAAAGTACCCAATTTTTTAGATCTTATAAATAAAATGAATATTAATATTTAAAAGAACAGCAAGAGTTATGTTTGATTGTTCAGAGGAGCACCAAAATGAATATTTAATACGGAGTCCACTTAGGGTACTCTAAATATAATTACTGGCATTTGTCCAGCTAAAGAAAAAAGAAGTGGGGGAGGAAACTACATACTGCTTATTTTAATTAGGTGAAATTATGTGGTTCAGTAAAGCATGACGGCCTGCATAATGAGAGGAGAGACCCATGTTTAGGGGAGAATTATTGGTGACAAAAATGTTGGCAGCATGCATGTTTTACTGAGGCAGTTGAAAGCCACTGTTTTATCTTCTCATTCATAATTTCCTGCAACGTCTTTTAAAAATAAACTGATATCAACCAAGAGAAGGAAAAACAGGGAAGTGGTTTTTTTTGGTTTTCTCTGGTTCACATAGATGAAGATAATATGTTTGCAGGATTTCTGAAGATGATCTAAAAGTCACCAGTGATGCTCTGTCCCTCTCATTCTCATTTCACGTCCTCTTTCTCTCTCTCTCTTCCTCTCTCTCTGATTCTTTCATATATATTATACATGTATATGCATATATGTTATATATACATAGATAAGTATATACATGTATACTCGTTTTTCCTATTTTAGAAACAAGTCTTTATGAAGCATTTGAAACAGAAAAAAATTAAACAAAAGAAGTATTGTAGGGCTTCCCTGTGGCACAGTGGTTAAGAATCCACCTGCCAATGCAGGGGACACTGGTTTAAGCCCTGGTCCAGGAAGATCCCACATGCTGCGGAGCAACTATGCCCGTGTGCCACAGCTACTGAGCCTGTGCTCTAGAGCCCATGAGCCACAACTACTGAAGCCCACATGCCACAGCTACTGAAGCCCCTGTGCCTAGAGCCCATGCTCTGCAGCAAGAGAAGCCACCGCAATGAGAAGCCCGTGCACTGTAACGAAGACCCAACGCAGCCAGAAATAAATAAAAATAAAATAAATAAATTAAATTTTAAAAATGAAGTATTGTAAAATAACAATGATTATTTATCCATCCTTTCTTCTTATTTCCCTATCTTTATTTAGAGTGATACACAAAGTGCTTAGTTAATAGGTAGCACTCTATAATTTTGGTTAAAAGTATATTTAATTTAAACCATATATTATAAAAACAACTTTATTTGATATTATTGAAACAGTGAGGGAATAAAGCATTTTCCCCCAGTTGCTAGCTCATAAATCATATTGCTTTACAAACCTAGTGTATATCTAAAAACAATATCATAGGCTAAAACATGAATATTGATAAGTCCTGGTATTTAAAAAAAATTTCTGTTTGGAAAAAACCATCATAATCAGCATTTTAAAAAGTATTAAACAAACTGAAGAAAAAAAATAGAAGAAATGTCAAACTATTATTTATATGGTTAATATGTAAAAATTCTTTTTTAATTATCAAGAAAAAAATAAGCACATTAATAGAAAATGAATCACAAAAGAAGAAAAGACAAGGCCCAATAACTAACTGGTACAAATAGTTATATTCAATTACTCAAGAAATATAAATTATAGGTGGAGAGCAAGATGGCAGATTTGGTGTATGTGGAACACACCTCCCCAATGAATACATTAAAAATACATCTACATGTGGAATGATTCTCACTGAAAACTCACTGGAGATTGGCAGAAAGACTCCTGTACTACCAAGTCTGTAAGAGAGACCCACATGGAATCATGTGGGAAGGGAAGAGAAGTGATCAGGTCAGTACCTGTGCCCCTGGGAAGGGACTAGAAAAGGAGGGAAATTACACAGACAGGGATCCTCCCTGGGAAGTGAGCAGTTTGAGCCCATATTGGGCACCTCAGCCTTGGTGCCCAACACTGGGAAGACAAATCCCCCTGGCTGATTGCAGGACAGCTGGGACTAATAGGAGGACTGTGGGAAGCTTGGATTCCACTGGTGGGGAGTGCACACATGATTGCATACTCAGAAATAGGACGGAGAGGCCAGATTGAAACTGCACTAGACACTTGACAGCTTCCCACAATTGCCCAGGTACACGTCCCAGCCTGAGCCAAGCTCCCACTCTAGCCTTGCTTCATGATGCAGCTACACACCGGAGCAAGGGCTGCCATGGCTGAGAGGAGAGCTCAGCTGTGAGGGACAAAGCAGCTCAGACCCAGAGTGGCATCTGAGCTGGAGGTGGCGCAAAGCCATTACTGTCACTTACACAGGCAGAGCATTAGAAGCAGTGTGGTCTCCGACCACAGCAGGGACCTCTACAGCCTGAGCCCAGACCCACCTTGAGTGCCTGCACCAGCCCCTCTTGCTCCAGCACTTCTCCCCTGTGGTTTGAGGGTGCCAGTGCTTGAAGTGGGGAGAGCACACACTTAAAAGGAACGAAACAGCTATCTATAGGAATTAGAAAAAGAAGAGCAAACAAAGCCCAAAGTCAGCAGAAGGAAGGCAATAATAAAGATCAAGAGGAAATAAATATAATAGAGACCAAAAAAAAAAAAAAAAAAGCAATAGAGATGATCAATAAAAACAAGAGCTGTTTTATGAAAAGATAAACAAAACTGATAAAACTTTAGCTGGGTTCATCAAGAAAAGAATGAGAGAACCCAAGTAAACAAAATAAGAAATGAAAGAGGAGAAATAACAACTGATATCACAGAGATACAAAAAAATCATAAGAGAATACTATGAACAGTTATATACCAACAAATTGGACAGCCTAGAAGAAATGGACAAATTTCAAGAAACATGAAACCTGCCAAGACTGAATCAGGAAGAAATAAACAATCTCAACAGACTGATCACTAGCAGTGAAATTGAATTTGTCATACAAAGCAAACAAACAAAGGAAAAAAAAACCTCCCAGCAAACAAAAGCCCAGGACAAGATGGCTTCACAGGGGAATTCTACCAAACATATAAAGAAGAGCTGATACCTATCTTTCTCAAACTATTCCAAAAATATTGAAGAGGATGTAACAATCCCAAATTCATTCTATGAGGTCAACTTTACCATGATATCAAAACCAGACAAAGACACGGAGAAAGAAAATTATAGGCCAAATCTCTGATAAATACAGATGCAAATATCCTCCACAAAACATTAGCAAACCAAATCCAATAATATATAAAAGGATTATACATCATCACGATCAAGTGGGATTTATTCCAGGGATGCAAGGGTGGTTCAATTTCTGCAAATTAATCAATGTGATACACCACGTAAATAAAGAGACATAGAAATCACATGATTATCTCAGTAGATGCAGGAGAAGTATTTGACAAAATTTAACATCCATTCATGTTAAAAACTCTCATCAAAGTTGTTATAGAGGTAATATATTTCAACATAATAAAGACTATTTATGACAAACCCACAGCTAACATCATACTTAATGGTGAAAAGCTGAAAGCCTTTGTTCTAAAATAAGGAACAAGACAAGAATGCCCACTCTTACCACTCTTATTTGACATAATATTAGAAGTCTAAGCCACAGCAATCAGACAAGAAAAAGAAATAAAAGGCATCCAAATTGTAAGGGAAGAAGTAAAACTGTCACTATTTGCAAATGACATGATACTATGTATAGAAAACTCAAAAGTCTCCACCAAAAAGCTATTAGAACTAGTACATGAATTCAGTAATGTTGCAGGATACAAGATTAATATACAGAAGTCTGTGGCTTTTCTATACACTCATAATGAACTATCAGAAAGAGCAAGTAAGAAAACAATCTCATTTAAAATTGCATCAAAAAGAATGAAATGTCTAAGAATAGATTTAACCAAGGAGGTGAAATAACTGTACTCTGAAAACTATAAAACATTGATGAAGGAAATTGAGGATCATACAAGGAAATGGAAAGATATCCTGTGCTCTTGGATTGGAGGAATTAATATTGTTAAAATGGCCACACTACCCAAAGCAATCTACAGATTTAATGCAATCCCTAACAAAATGCCCATGACATTTTTCACAGAACTAGAACAAATAATCCTCAAATTCCTGTGGAACCATAAAAGACCCCAAATTGCCAAAGCAATCTTGAGGAAAAAGAACAAAGCTGGAGGTATCATGCACCCTGAAATCAAGCTATACTACAAAGCTACAGTAATCAAAACAGCATGGTAATGGCACAAAAACAGACACAGATGAATGGGACAGAATAGAGAATCCAGAAATGTAAAATATTAAAAACCATCTTGAATAGAATTTGAAAATTAAAAGGAAATGGGACTAAAACATGAAGAAATTAGTTTCTTGAACTCAAGAGAAATGTACAAGAAAGATAAAATTACCTCAGCAATGACCAGATTTCAAGACAGTTGAGAGAACATATCCAAAAGACAATTTAAAAATGATAATTGAAGTAAAATAGGAAACCAACCAAGAGGATAAAGATATGATTTAAAAAATCAAAAGTTTAAGGAGAAAGTGGTGAAAATAAAAGACAGTCAAAGGAGGGATATCACTCCTGTAATTTGTCATCCTTGGGAAATAAGAACAAAACAATGGAACAGAACAAATATTTAAATCATAAACTAGGAAAACTTTCTAAAAATAAAAGAACACCTGAATCAGAATAATGAAATGACCCATAAGGTACCTCAGAAATTTAACTCAGATCAAGAACTTCTGAGACAACTCCTTATAAAACCATTACATTTCAAAGATAAAGAAAAAACCCTTAGGAATTTGTAAGAATAAATTATTAAATTTAAAATCACACATCAAATGAGGAAGTTCTAAGAAAAAGAATAACAACAACAAAAAACACAAACTCATTTTTCTTCCAATTGTAAATCCGGGTTCTTTCCTTAAGGCTTCTATGTCCTCTCAATTTATTACACTTGAATGGTGATAGGGTAAAGACTGTTCAATAGACTTCTTAAATGACTTTTCCATATTAATAAACTTTAAATTTTTTATTCAATTCATTTACATTTCTTCTTATTTCATCTAAGAAACACCTATAACTGATATTAAAAGGTATTGAAAGGGTAAAAATAATAATTTTACATAAACATCAAGTTGACAGTTTTAACACCTCTATCTAAATTTGTAATTCATATGTAACATTGTGTGAAGTACATAATTCTTACAGGTTTAAGATTTGAAGTGTCTGAGGACCTGTGTGTAAGATTTGTGATATTATAACTACATGTTTGCTGTTTAGGTAAGACAGTATCCAAGGTTATCATTTCTTACAGATGTGAGAGGGAGTTATCTAAGCAATCCTAATGAACTCAGAAGCTTAACATGGTAGGGAGACCTTAAACATGATTCCCCCCAAATATTTTCTTCCTAAGGTTATACGTTCTGCTTTTTCTCAGAAAGCAAACCATCTTCCAGTATCTTCTATAGATCTGATATTTAAGTTGAAATCATTCTAATTCAGCTGGTACTTTATTTTAATAATTTTAATATTAATCATGATTAAATGACAATATAGAGAAAATACTTCATAATAAATAACAACAACAGAGTCATCCCTTAACCATGCTAAAATAAACCTTCACAAAACAAGAATGAGAGAGTATAAATAATGATAATTTAGACTATTTGAAATCCCTTTGCAGTTTCTGTATAATATTTAATTTTCTCATTACATTATTAGGTACAAAATTTAATTTAAGATTTTTTAATTGTTCACATTTACTGTATATGATGTTATTTGAAAATCACAACATAGGTGATTTATATTATCCTACATTTTTCTAAGAAATATTACAACAAATTTGCATTATCTGCCTACTTACTCATCACCTTCCTTCTCCACCTACTCACCTACATATACATTTACTTAACTTCAAAATGTTACAACTGTCTGGGATGTTAATTTTGCATTCTTAGATATTATTAAGCTTTTTTAGTGAGCCTCATGTAAAGGTTACCAAAGTGACTGAGTTAATGCATGTACTCCTTGACCTCAGAAGTATCAAGAGACATGAGAATCTAGAAATTCATGTGGTGACTAGAACTTCTACTTTTTTTAAAAACATCTGCCTGTTAGAAGTATGATTTTGCTGATTGGGAAATTGTTCCAAGAGTCTAAAAACCCCTTCAAAAGGGAATTGGAAAACAGTGTTACTCCTCTTATTATATAAAAATTCTTTACTGTTGGTAGGTATCAACTTCTCAGATCATGAAAGACTACAAAGTAATCTTTAATATTTCACTGTATTTAAGGTCAATTAGAAAATACATACTTGACTGTACTGTACCATAATGGCATTGACTGTTTCTGATCTTCCCTAATCACTGTATCTTTAGCCCTTACCAGACTGCCAAGAACACAGTAGAAGTACCATACATATTCAATGAATTAATAAAGGCATTATTTCCTTCTTTTTTGTTGTGCACACATGTATTTACATTTTAATTTAGAAAATAAAACAATTACCTGCCAGATAATAATTACAAAATTTTTACTCTTCACTTGTATAAAAATATTACTATCCATACTGTAGCTATGTATCATTATATTATACTTAAGGCCAAACGTATTTATTTAATCTTGACCTTTAAAACCCACTGAGCTATCAATAATTTTCCTTCCCTGTAATTGTTGTTAGTAATTTCAAAAAATGTTTTATTACATCAATCACAGGTAATAGCACAACTAATTGATGGGAGATGATTTTCTAAAAATGCTGTGGTTCAATTTATTTGATTGGGTTAATTATCCTTATTTTTCTTGACCACTTCCATGTTAATTCTCATCTGACAGTAATGACCACTAGTAGTGAGAAAGGAATGGTTTGGTATTTGGAACTTGTGCCTGATTCAGCCATTAGAATGCTGGTGATTTTAGCAGATGGTTCAGCTTGTTGCACTAGTGAAATCCATACCAGCAAAGACCCCCTTGCTTTTAATGATGGGGTGGCCAAAAATCAGCAAAAGAAAGGTTTCCACATGACACCCAGGTTAAAGTGCTAACAGATTTCAGTTCCTGTGCTTATTTTTTGTGCAGAGTGAATGAAAGAGGGCATCCAGCAAAACAATGCAGAGAACTGAAGACTCCTGCCCAAATGTGTTACTCTCTGGTTTTCCCTACATCCCATCCTTAACATTTGTTTCTTGACCTGACCTCACCCAGACCAGGGTTGAGGTTCTGAGCAGTTCAGTAATGTAGGGGGTCTGCCCTTCTCAAAGGTCCTGCTGGATCCCTCTGGGAGAGATGTCCATTCAAGAGGTCTGAGAACAAGAGCCTTTTCATAACCTCAATTACCACAGGGTCAATATGAAACCTGGCGTCTCCAGTGGTACTTGGCTTGCCTGGCAAGCAGCTGTGGCCCGAGAGCTACTCTGAAACCAAGTTAAACTGTCATCAGTGTCTGTCTCTTAATGACAACAGCAACAGAGGATATTTTCTGATAATTGGCTTTTTGAGCAACCAGACCCGGGATGTGACTCTTGAACAAATAAAGCCTTGTCAGGATTAAACCCCCATTAGTAATTCATAAGAAATTTCTGTCAAGTTTGTGTGTGTGGTTTTGATAGAACAAAAGAACATTAATTTCCTGACTACAAGACCTCATATGCTTTACATTTATTCATATATTTTACTTTGAAAAAAAGGTATATTACATCTTTCTAATAAATATATTTATGGTCTGCCATGAGATTCATGCATAAGAATTGAAAATTACCATGAAGCTGATGGCGTCCTGTCAATTGATTGAGACTCTTTCAATCTCTTTAGTGCTCATGCATTCAGTGAGGTCTTGCTGTAGGTCAAAAATATGGTATGAAAAGGGCATTAGGATGAAACGAATCAAGGGATCCGGTTAGATTGAAAACAATGTTCAGCTTGGCAAAACCCAAGTTAGAATGTTTCAAATCAGAAGTGAAAACTAAGCCAAATGGTTTAACTTAAAGTCTACTATATAGCCTTATTAAGGAACTGAATGTGTTGTAGTCACATCCATTTGGATGTTTATGATATATTATAAACATACATGTTTTATGCATTATGAAAGCCTCCTTTGATCTCTCCTGAAAACCACAAGAGCTTACTGATGATTGCTTTAGCTTGACAGTTTTTTGGAGAAAATCCATTAAGGCACACAGAAAATCACATGCTATCATTTTGAAATAATTTATTCTGGAAAAAAAAAAAGTTTTGTCTAAGATAGTTTGAGAATTTAAATAGGGACTTTTTACAATGCCATTGTTGCTAATAAATGTATAAGTGTGTCAAAGTTGTACAAAATGTTTAGCAATGTTTATTGCTAAATATTTAAAACTTCAGTAGTACATACACAAAATACTGATCGATTTTTGTCTTTAGTATTCTGGCTTCTCCTCATAGCGATAAGTATGTCTTCATTTATAAAAACTTCCCAGGGTTTCCCATTCTTCTTTGCCATTGTGGTTTTATATTGAATCTTGTTCTTTAAACCATTTCTTATTCTACATAAGCTAGGCTTACTCACATGGGCCCAGGCATCACTTTATGCTGTGCTATGTCTCTAGTGCCTAGAATAGTGTCTGACACGTAGAAACCCTCAAACAATGTTTGTCAAAGAATGAATATCTAACCTTGTGTATTAACAAAACAATGGCAAAGCTACTGGTCAGTGTCGATGGCAATGGAAAGGCTGAAGATTTCTTGGGAATATTTGGGAAAGTTATGACCATAATACTACCCTTATAACTCTATGGAATTTTTAGTGTAGAATTCTAATGACCTGTCTTTCCAGACTTATGTTAATCTAGTCATATGTATGAAAGATATTTCTGAGAAGACAAGAATAATTGTATAGGTACAAACCATTTGTTAATTTCAAGCAAGTTTTTAGGCTTTTCAGCTACATAAATAAATGCAGTTTGGAAAAAAAATGAATGCATTTGTGAGTGAGTTTATCAATTCATTTCACATAAATGAACTTTGGTCTTGACGGTAAAATATGGCCAACCAGGTGTCTCTGTCAAAAAAGGGATCCATAATAGGACTTTGCCATAACAGAAACTCAATGACTGTCCCTTAGTTAATTAATTCCACCAGATAGTTAGCACATATCATTTAGATAGCATGTTCAAGAAAAAAAAAACAAAAATTGAGAGTTTTCTTTGTAATAATTAACCATCTTTTGGATTATCTAATTTAATTCTCACAACTACCCATGAGGGATGAATTATGAAAGGAAAATCACCTTTATTGATCACATTATAAGGGCAGCACACTGTTCTAGAAATTACACATATGTATATATGTAGAGGGAGGGAGAGAAAAAAGAGAGGGAAAGGAACAGAGAGAAGGAGTGAGAAGGATGGGCAGAGGAAAAGAAGGATGAAAGGAGAAGAGAGGGATAAGGTGGTTGGAGAAGGTTTTCTCGGACCACAGGACTGTTTGGAGATTAGCACCACAGAGATGAACCTGACCTCTTGCAGTCTAAGCTGGTATGGTGAGCACAAAGTGATGAATTCAGGTGATATATCCCAGCACATATTGGTGAAGCAGCTGAGTGAATAAGAGGAAAAGGAGTGTTGGAGCTATTACCAGGGCCACTCAGATCTGTCTCCTCTGTTGGCCAGTGGTGGTGTAGAATCTAAGACAAGGACTCTCATCCTGAGCAAGTAGGGCTCTGTCCCACACACACTTAACTCACTGCAAGGCTGCAGGATAGACCTATCTTCAGTTTGCAGATGAGAAAACTAAAGTTTTACAAGATTCAAACCACAGCTAGTTCATGACCCATCTATGAACAAGCTGCACATATTGATTGCAAAGTCTGAGGTCTTGAGGAGTGCTGCACAAGGCAGGCTCAGGTCATGTGTACATGCACGTGCACATGTGTGTATTTTGCTGGCAGTTTCTGTGGCCAGTATATGGTTTCAAAAATGCAACTTAAATAAGCAGATATTATGATTTTTGTGTTCATTTTCTATTGTTGAATAACAAGTTACCACAAACGGAGTGGTTATAACAGCAAACATTTATTATCTCATTTCTATAAGTCAGTGTCTGAGTGTGGTTCAACTGGGTTTACAGCCTATGGTTTCAAGAGACTGCAATCCAGGTGTCATTTGTGGCTGCAATCTCATCTGAGGCTTGGTGGCCTCATCCTAGCTCACTGGCAGTTGGCAAAATTGAGTTTCTTGTGGTGGTTGGAGTGAGATCCTCAGTTCCTGGGGACTATCCACCGTTCTCTGCCATGTAGCCCTGTCTACACCATGCAGTTTGGTTCTTCGAAGCCAAAAGGAGAGTGTCTCTCTCTTCTTTGGTCTCTGACCTCTTGACCCTCTTTTGAAGGGCTCATCTGATGAAGTCAGACCCACTTAGGATAATCTCCCTTTTGATTAACCACTGCCTTAGGGCCTTAGTTATAGCTGCAGAATCCCTTCATCTTTGTCATAGAGGTAATATAACCAGGAGAGAGAGAGATATCATCCCATCTTTGCTACACTCTCTTAGTTGGAATCACGTTAAAACTCCTGCCCACACTCAAAGAGAGGGGAAAATGCAAGGCAGGCCACATCTGGAGGTCTCTGAGAATTCCACCTTGTACGAGGTATGCAATAAAAACATTTTAGGGCTTACCTTCCTACCTGAGCCTCTGTCACACTTCCATGTCACCTGCCTAGTTCATGGATACATTTGTGTTTGGAAAAATCTAGTTACAAGTTTAATACGATAAAAGTATAACTAGGTACCTGCATTTCTTAGAATTGATAGGTCTTGAAGAAAAATAAGTGGTTTTTAAATACATCTGTAAAGAGTTGTTTATTCTTATTATCCTTGATCTAGCTGTCAAAACAAAGTAGCAATCTGGGTATCAGGGGAAGAAGGCATTTACTTTGTGTAAATGAATACTTGCTTCACTTCTTGGCTCTCAATATATGGCAAAAATCAGGCAATTCCATCTAAACGCTTCTAGAGAGAGAGTGGACCTCACATCACCTGCATCTCCTGGACGCCTGTTTGAAATGCAGAATCATGGGCTTCGTGCTGATTCAGAATATTTTTTTGTAACAAGATCTAAGTGATTTTTTGTATGTTAATATTTGAGAAGTGTTATCTGGAAAATCTTACATTAAGTTTACATATTCTCTCACGCATCTGTGCCTTTGAGTATTCTTTCCTGTCCTTGTTGATTTAAAATAGAATATATATGAAAAATTTTAAAGATCTTTTAGATATTTAGTAATATCTACATAAACATGCTGGACAAAGTTTGGAATCAATATAAAGTTGGGGGAATTAGAAGAACAGAGAGATGAACATGTCTCTTGTTTCTCTTTCTCTCTTTCTCCTCCTATTTTTCTTTTATCCTCCAATTTGATATCCTCACAGAAGCCATAGACCTCCCTTCCTCTTTTCTACTTCAAACAGAGATTGATAAAATTTAGATTAAGCAATAAAATCAAACTGGAAATGCCATATTAGCCAGAGGTAAATGGGATGAATTAAGGGATATTTTCAGCTTACCAAGCGAGTCTTTTTAACTTGTAAATCTTTAAAAGAAAAAGAAGAAAACATAATATCAAAACACCATATATCTTCCTTACCATTGCAAGGGAATCTATACTTCACAGGGCTCAGCAGGAGCTATGACTCATCTGTGGTGTGGCACACTGCAATTATTTAAAGTTAGAATTCAAAACATATTTTTACATTACAAATTCCTCTAAAACTACAGAAAAATTATATAGTAAGTACCCGAAAGAGCCAGAATCTCTGGTCTTATGAACCATTAAATTCAATAAAAACTTTGAACAATAAAAGAAGGAGGGGAGAAATTAATTTTAAAATAGTTTCTTCCCACATTTGATATTTGTCAAAGAAATAATGATTCTTGCTTTATTATCTTCTCCATAAATTATATTCAAAATTAGTAAGTGTTCAACATAATAATTTATTTTCACTTTCATGTTCTGAAAGATAAAGGTACTCAAAATCAACTACGTTTTACCAAAAAAACCTACTTGATTTCATCAGGGATCCTCAATTGTCTGCTTAGCTCAAAGCTAACATAGATCATGAAATCAGAACACCTTCAAGTTAGAAATTCACACCGATCAGCTGTGTCCTTTGGAAAATAATTCAAACTACTTCAGCCTAAGTTTCATGGGGTAAAACGTTAGTAAACCTTTACATAGTTGTGGTGACAAAATGGCTAATCTATCAATCTAACCATTAATGAGATGTCTGACAAATAGTAAATGTTACTAAATATAGCTGTTATTGGGGAATTCCCTGGCGGTTCAGTGGTTAGGACTCCAGGCTTTCACTGCCAAGGACAGGAGTTCATTCCCTGGTAGGGGAACTAAGATCCTGCAAACCTTGCAGCCAAAAAAATAAAGCTGTTGTTGTTATAGACAGATGAACGTTGACCTCAAAACCTTGTTTTCAATTACTGTTAAGATATTTGAAAACATTAGTAATTTGAGTTCTTTCTTCATTAACAGCTGTGACAATAATGTAGTTTAAGACTATGCTGCATATTATCAAATGTCCTGATGTTGATATATCAAAAGGAGCTCGCTCAGTTCCTACTTTCACATTTTGTGTGTTGACTAACACTGAAGATTATCATGTGGGTAATTATATTACCTCTGTATACTACCATTCTCCTATTTCACTTTATTAAAAAAAAAATTTTTTTTATATCACTATCCCTGTGAAAAATGAAGAACGTTCTTCTAAATTAGTTTGGTTTGATTTTGACCGAGTGTGTATTGTATGTGAACTACAATCTTTTTTCTATGATAGATTTCAAGATGTAACAGACGTTTAAACATGATCTCTGCCCTAAGATATGTAACACCCAAAGAAGAGCAAATTAACACACATCAAACAACAGGGAGTCCATGACAGAATAGCTTAAAGAAACTCATTTTCATAAACCGCATTGTTGTGTGCCAAGTTTTATGGAGTAGACAGAAAAATCTGTGGAAGAACAGAAATGAAAAATGAATGGAAAGTGGCATGGTTCCGGTAGATGTTGTTCATTCACTCATCTGCCCACTTATTAACTGTACATCTGTGCTCAGTTAGCCACTTCATTAGACCCTTGCAAGCTTGCAGAAGTAAAGGAGTAGAGGAAGGCATTGCTTGTTTGTTAAAGGTCTGGGTATCGGGGGAAAATACAATGAGGAAGGTTGGAATGTGTTGGTTCCTGATTATGGGGAAGGACACTACTGAATAACACAGAGTGTATTCTGGAAACTTATCATCACTTGTAGAGATTCTGTTAGCAACCATTACCTGAAAAGGACACCTCCCCCCCGCCCCGCCACCTACCATTTCCCCAACTCTGCCACTTCTCCAGCCAACTGGACCAGAAGTAGAGGCCAAGTCCAAATCCAGCTGACCTATCTGAAAGGATGCAGAGGCTGTAGCTAGTTGTTGGAAATTGACTTGAAGCTGGTGGCCATGCATTGCTATTCTCTAGCAGCAGGGTTTCTAAAGCAGAGAAGGTAGAGGGTATGCCACTTCTAGAATACAAGAAGATGTTTGTTCTCAGCTGCTTCCCAGCAATGTCCTTATTGAGCATGGTGGTTTAGATCTTGTGTTCATCACAAGGGCTATGCACTATGAAAATTGTTATTCCTACCACCCTTACTTGGAATTTCTCAAGGGGTTATCTGTGTTTTGTAACCAAATAATCTTGACTAGAGCTGATGTGTAGGATGAAGCCAAGTCATGGTGAGTCAGGAAAGCTGAGCAGACAGATTGTGTTTAGGTATAATAGGAAATGACTCCATCGAAGCCTTTGAATAGGAACCTGAAGTGATCAAAGTGGTTTTAAGAAAGAGGGATTTGGCAGCAGTGTTCAGGATTGATTAGATAATCCTAGAATCATGTAAGCCAGCTCAGAGGTTCATGCAGTATGTGGAGAATCAGATTTGTAAATATTATATACATCTAAATAAAATTAATACTCACTGTTACAGAAGTAATGGCTACCAGATGATGAAAATTTATTAAGCACTGTACTTTCTAAGAAATTTAGGTATACTAATGCATTCTATTTTTACTGTCAATATTACATCTTATCTTTTAACAATTAAATAAGCTTAGCAAGAAGAAACATCTGGTTTAGTTCTTCAGCTGGGACTTAAACCCAGTTCTATCTGTTACCAGGAACTATTACCCTTTGTTTTCCAGATTTTTGATAAAATGGACATTATGGCAGCATACATCTTGTATCACATCCTAGGACCTGGATTAGATGCTAAGCATGTGAAAGTGAATAACCCTGCTACTCTGAGAAGTTCATACTAACTGCAATGTTTTTGCAAAAAACATTACCAAAAAATCTTTTTGTATAAAGTTTTTAGTCATTTAAAGTAAAACAATAGAATGCCTCATGATAACTGTTTCAAAGAACTTCGAGTGTAATCATCACATATAATTATCACATCTCCAAAGGAGAATAGCATTTACAAATAGAAATACTTAAATACCCTTATTTAAAAGAGTTTCTTGAAACTCTTTTAAGAGGCAAGATCACAGAGTGAGACCAACATGGTAGGAGAGCAGGTGATAAGAGGGATAAAGTAAAGACTCCAGTTCTGGAGAAGGTGACAAACCCACAGTCAGTGCTTGAGTTCTCTCTGGAATGATTACAAACATGAGAAGGGACATGGGTGAGTCTAAAAATCTACCATGAAATTCTTTGAAGGAGTCCTTAGAAGCTGAAGGTGAGAGGGGTGCAGAGTGCTTTGTGGAGGTGGGGCTGGGAGGCAAGAGTGTTATTAAGTTGTGGGATGGTACCTATGAGTACAGCAGAGTCCAGTGACATGGAGTGTCTGTCCCACACTGTCCCTCCACACTGACCCAAGAGGAAGTTTTCCAGCCCCGTCACCGTCAATATAGTAATTCAAAGCCAGTGACAAAAAGAAATGGCACCATAAACAGATAAGGAAAACTTCTTGGGTGGGAAATAGATAGAATAAAAGGAAAACACCTATTTTCCTTCTTTCCTAAACTGCAAGAGGCATCTCTTGAAAAAAGAGAAGTGTCCAGTACGAAGACTAATTGGAATTAGCCCCAGGAGCAGGGTGAACCCGTATTTGTGTACATGGGGAGAGAGTCCTTGATGTCACTCCAGAAGCTGTCCTGCAGGGGACACGTCCACACCTCCAATCTGTCCAGAATCCATACTTAGATCCTGGGATTTGATCACCCCATAGATATCCCAAACCAGAAATGGCAGTAGACACTCCAAAAGAATATGAGTTTAAAAGAAATATTATTGAGCTTTATATGGAATATATGCAACAAAAAAGAAACCAGAAATGGACAATCTATAGCAGAGGAGGTACAATTAATAGACCAGATAAATTACAAATAAAATAATACAACCCAATAATAACAAATATCTTTTAGTGAACAGAACTAGATACTTAAAAAATGAAACAAGAACAAATATTCATGAAGAACAGGAATAGATATTCACAAAGAAAATTCTAGGTAAAACACCATGTTGCTTTCAGTAAAGAAGTCAATAGATGGGGTAAATAACAAAAAGAGTCAATGCATGAATGAATAAGGTCCTGAAAGAATAGGTTGAAGAGGCCTCCCAGAAGATAAGAACAATGAGATTTAAAATCTAATGAGGTATAGTGGACAAAAGATGTGTTGACAACTGTGTAATAGAATCTCAGAAGTAAAGGGAATAATTCTTAGAAGAACAAATATATTAAAAACTAAATGAAATTTTATGGTATTTAAGTAAACAGTTAGAAACTCATATTGAATGGACCTATACATCTATGCATGAAAGGCAAAATGAAAACACAACTCAACTCACAAATTTTCAAAAGTTCAGAAACAAGTAAATAAATCTGGGATCCTCCAGAATGAAAAAGCAGATTGTTTATAAAGAACTAGGAATCAGACTGGCATAGGTCACGTTAACAGCAACACTATATGCCAAGACGGAGATATTCTCAAAAACTGAAGGCAAAGAATGTGGAGCTCAACATTTTATATCAAGCCAAACTCCTATTTAAAGGAAAAAGGCAAATATATCTTTCAGAATAAAAAATTCAGATTTGGACACACAAGGACTTATTGGGAATAACAACTGGAGGAAATACTCCATCAAGAAGAGAAAGTCCCAAGAGTAGGAATGTATCCATTTGATAGACACACAATACTCTAGAAGGCAAACTCAACATCCCTCTTCAATTGCACCGAAGGTGATCCTACTTGCAGTGAATTGTACTAGCTTCCAACCAGCTGACTAATGGAAAATCTGGGTACCACTCAGTCTACTGCCTTTTCTGTTGCTCTCATGTTTAGTCTCCAAATCCTGCCACTTATCACTGCTTACTAACACTTAATAATCAGTTATCACCTACCTACATTTGACAGTTGCTTTATTCCACCATTTCCTACGTTGCTTGATCCAGATTCCATCTACATGACATCTGACCCTTAAAAGAATCATTTTGAAGGGACAAACACAATCCCTAATAAGTGATCATTTTGCATCCACTCTGCAATGAGCTCTCTTCGTGCCCCCTGGGTGCTATCTTCTCACCATAAGCTCAGTCTCTTCCAGCATGGATTTCCTTAATCCCCTACTCTGAAGTTAGTTTCAGCTTCTGTAAGGACCCTTGCCTTGTGATCCCATTATCTTTTGACAGTGGACAGAGCCTATTCTTTTTTCTATCTCCCCATGAAGATCCCTAAGCAACTTGAAGGCAGCAATTGTTTTCTTATCCACTGTTTATAAATATTTCCTGAATCATTGAAAAAAATGAATGGATGGGGGAAAAAAAAACAGATTCTATGAGATCTGATTTAAATGCCAGCTCCATCATCGTAGATATGGTCAAGTTATATAATTATCTCTCACTTTATTTTTTTTCCTCACTTACAAAGGAGCAGAGATGCCTAGAGCACAGTTTTGCCGTGACTTTAAGTGACGTTATGATATAAAAACACTCAGCACAATGTCGCATAATAGTTACGCAGCGTAGTTTCCTTCATCGAGAAACAAATATCCTTTAAGAACTATTTGGTGCAAACTATTATTCTAGGAAAGACAGATTAGTCATTGACAAAATTAACCAGATAAAGAATTTACAGTTTAACAGAGATAAGTTATGATACTTATCATTAAGACTGAAAAACATGCACTTGCCCTACACACAAGAGCTTAAAGATGAAAAAACCTGGATACTTCTGTATCACCCAAAATGTTTAAAATGATACAGATTCCTGAGCTTCGTCCCTAGTCATTACAGTGTGAGAAACCCCTGGTAATTATGGGAAAAGACAGGTTCAGGCAGGATTTCTCAACAATGACACTACTGACGTGCGGGGCCGGATGCTTTGTTGCGGAGGGTAACTTGTGCATTATAGGATGTTTAGCAGCATTCTGTCCACTATACTCTAGTAGTGGTACCATATCCCCTTCCTCTCCCCACTCACCTAAGTTATGACAATCAAAATGTCTTCAGGTATTGTCAATTTGCCCCTGAGACAAAACTATGCCCAGGTAAGAACCACTAGATTAAAAAGTGATTTCCTCTCTCCTGGGCGTGTTTTGGTGCTTAGTATCTGTGATGGAGCTACTGTGCCTGCAGCAGCAATGGGGCAATGGGAGAAGCATCTTGCCTTGTATTTAGGATGTTTCTCCTGGCTCTAGAGATTTTAAGCACTACCTTTACGTGAGCCTTTAACTGAACCATATGATGCAAAAATGATTTGAGTGATTACTCTCCCAAAGATGGTCCATAATAGTACCATTTTACATGCAGAGGAGGGTAGTTCACCCATTACATACAATGGATGCCTTAGCAGATGAGGGCTTAATTGTCACATGGAAAATGGGTTGAGAGAAAAAAAAAGTCCCTTTTTCTGCTAAAACCAGTTATTATGATTCTGCTTTTCAAAACTAAAGTGCTTAATGCTAACTACCTTCAATGGAAGAATCATAAACAACTTTAAAATGGAGGTGATTTTCTTTAGCTAGACCTTGAAATATGGTTTAATGAGGAATAATTTGCCGATGCCTGTGTTTAAGCATTTCCCTAAGTGCTTTTATGAGGACAGTACAAGAAATTCTATTCCAGGGTTTTGGTACGCTTGAATATGATATTGTTTTGTTCACTTTTTATGACATCTTATCCAGGACTGGCTACATAATTTACAGGGCCCAGTGAAAACTGAAATGCAGCGCTCTTTGTTCAAAAACTGAAAATTTAAGATGGCAACAGCAGAATCTTGAAGCAAACATGAGGTCCATATCATCTCAAAACACTCCCATGAAGCCGGCCTTGTCCTCTTGAGATCAGCAAGTCACATGTCATGTACCAGTTTACATAGGAAGAGACCAAGACTCTAAAGCTTCACTTATGGTCTCATGGAAATTTATCAAAGAAACCCTGATAGTTCATCATTCAGCACATCAAAAAATAGCCCTGGAAGTGCCATTGATCCAGCATTTTTACACCCAAATGAGACAAGTAGATTGTGATGCTGAGTTAGAGGTGTCTGTGGAACGACACAGGCAGTATATTATTAAATATACACAAATGCCTTAAGAAATGAAAGAGGCAAAATATATATATATATATATGTGTGTGTGTGTGTATATATATATATATATATATATATATATATATATATATATGTCCTAAACTTGAATTATGCTAGTGTTAAGCTACTGACGGCATAATAAAATTTGTTGACATCATTACGGCTAACAATTGATATAACATTATTTATTACTACAGTGATAAATCCACCTGGTACACTGAGTAGAGTCTATGAACTGAGTAGACTCAGTGAAGCAGTAGTTTATCAGAGCAGGCTGCCTCATGTCTTGAATGTTTTTCCTGGCTATAGACCCTTCAAGCATGACTCTACTTTCCTAAAGTGATTCTTCAACTGAACCAGACATGGTTTACCACGCCATCCATTGTTCAGCTTTCATTCTCTATACTCCTATCCTAATTTGGAAGGGAATCATTATTAAGATAATTCAGATGGTCACAGCCCTGTATGTTATAAGATTCTATTGGAATATTAATATGATAATTGGGTAGTTATTGAAAATTTTAAGTTAACTTTTTCAAGGAGTAGGGGGATAATTTTTAGCATTAAGAATCATACAGTGATTTTTAACTTTTGGATAATATGTCATAATTATGTCATAAATTTTATACATACAGTGGTTTTTTTTGTTTGTTTTTTGTTTTCTTTTTCTTTTGGCAACATGTTGCGGCTTGTAGGATCTTAGTTCCCTGACCAGGGATTCAACCTAGGTCTCCAGCAGTGAAAGCTCTGAGTCCTAACAACTGGACTGCCAAGGAATTCCCCTACAGTGATTTTTTTTAATTAGGAAGGGGAATTACAGTGATTTTTTAAAATTAAATTACAAATAAAAAAGGTGTTTTAATAGCTGCTTTGAATACAGGACTCTAACTCAGAAGCAATGGCTTATGTTGTTTTCCAGTGACAAGTTCATTTTATAAATCATGACTTCAGCATTAGTAAACACATGGTAAAATCATGTAGTATTAAATTATTGATGTATTAGTATATTAATTATCTAGTCTACAATACAATGTAGTTCTCATGTTTTACTAACATTTTATTTATTTTGGATTCAGAATACTGTATCTAGTATATAATAATATATTTATATATTGTATCAGCTTCACATTTGAGGTTTTAGGATGTCTTAGGGCATCTGTAGGTGCAATGCAATAGGGGGATGATGTCAAGTTATCGACATTTATTATGATAAGTGATTAACCTGCTAATACAACTCTTTAGCTAATAGATTCTTCCCTCTGTCACCTACCATAAACCCACAATTGTATGCAAATAGTCATCACAAGAGAAATTTATACTAGTTCATTATACTGAATCAAGAATGACTGTGAAAAAAAGTCTATAAAGCCAAAGATTTTTTTAACAATGATTTCAATTGGGTTAAAAAAAAAAAGGCATCTAGGACTTCTTCAATTCTAAAAAATTCCCCTCTTGGAAGGATTGTCATGCTGACACACCAAACATTTGTTTTCTATATTGATGGGCCTGTAATGGCTCAACTTTGATTTCTGGTCTTTAATCAAAACTGTCCTTTGAAATAGCTGTTGTTCATTTTCATCAGAGTTTACTGTGGGTATAGACTCTTTTTCAAAAAAGATGTAATTGATGTAGAATGTTGTATTAGTTTTAGGTGTACAACATAATGATTTGCTGTGTGTATATATTGTGAAATGATTACCACAATAAATTTAGTTGACATCTATCAACACCTATGGTTACAAATGCTTTTTTTTCTTGTGGTGAGAACTTTCAAGATCTACTGTCTTAGCAATAATAAAGCCATGGATCTTGATATACTCAGTATTTTGTCTCAAATATATCATTCAAAAGGATGAAACTTGGGTGTTTATTTAAAACGTTCCGTCCAAGGCTCTCACTAGTGATCCTAATTCGTTCAGTAGTTTGGGTGGGTATAGAGAAATTTTCATTTTCATCAAGAACCCAGGGAGACTCTAACACTGAGATCCTGCTGCTTATGCTAAGAAAAAATGCTATCATTTGTTGAATTCTTTCTAGAATGTCTGAAGAGACAGAGAAGCAACAGAAAGAAAACAAGGCAATGGGTGAAGCATATTTGCCAGGGAAAATCCTCTTTATGAAAATATTGGAATAGAAAGACCTCTACATTTATTTGGCAACAAGAAAGAGTATCAGAGGTTTATGCATTTGGAAAGCCTTGTATTGGATGGCTTATGGACTAGGAAACAAGATAAAAAAAGTGAGCTAGAATTCACATTCATAACAGGAGGGGTTTTGTAGTTAATGTCACTGTCACTATATATAGGTGTGAGAGAGAAAGGTTACTCATGATCTTGTTAGGGGAAAATTCCCAGAGAGGTCCCTTGCCTTAGAACAGGTGGAGGCTGCAGTGATCAATTCTGCCCTGCTTGTAAGAGAAGGAGAATTGTGTTTGTGGGACGGTGGGGTGGGCAAAGGCATGGAGACAACTTCTTAAAACCCAAACACATAAAGTAAGTCTGAGATTAACTGGAAGTAAAGACAGTAGATGTAAAGAAAAAGAAAAAAATGAGCAAGTATTGTCGCCCAGTGATGGCTAGGAGCAGGTTGGAGCTGAGAGGGGTCAGGGATCCAGAGGAAAGGCACTAGTCTCACCGATGGAACTCCTAGCAGGAGTCTACACTTTGGTCTACAACAGGAAAGCCCAGTAATTGATGTTTCCTCTATGCTGTGCTCTCCACGGTACAAGTGCCTGGAAAAAAACATCCTCCACTATTTAATAACATTTCCTTCAGTTCAGAGAAATAACAATGAAAGAAAAAACTTATCATCATGTCAAGAAAGCCATCTGATACAAAACGCATAAGGTATGTGAATTGATTACAAAACCAGTCTATGTTCTTCTTAGGTACTTTCCCTGATCATTTTTAAAGAGTTTTTGTATACCTTTGATTTTAACTTAAAAGAACACAATGCAACACTTTTGCTTATCACTCACAAAGGATAAGAACCTTCAAAAGAGTAGTCTGTTTTGTTATTGTTGTTACCTGGCAATTTTTTTTCCCCCTTGGTTACCAATTTTCAAGATGGATAGACTCAGAGAAGGCAATTGATACCCACAAGCTGGATAAATTGTGATAGTTGACTCTTAAAATTCTGCTAAATATAAATAACTCAAGCTTTACTTTCCCCGCTTATGACATCAGCAGGTCCCCTTCAGTGGATTATTTCTTGAGATGTGACTCTCAGTCATTTTTCACTGCAGCTATTGCATTTATTTTGCACTTTATCATTACAATTTTGGTAATTTTGAACAGGAGTATTAGAAAACCAGGGCACCCAGAGTGCTCCTTGTTAGTTCAGTGAAAATTTGGGATGTGTCTTAAGGCAATTCTAAGTAATGCTAGAGAGAAAATGTTGAAATGAATTACCTCATTCATTTTGTTTCTCTTAATGCTGTTTGGATCCGCTATTAGATTCTTAAAGAAAATACATTTAGTGAACAAGTGTTGCTCCAGAAGATAGGCTATGCAGATACTGATTTTTTCTCTAGCATCTTAACTACTAGTTCAATCGGTGCTTAGCATAGCTCACCTGGCTGCTGAATATGCTGAAATACAAAGGGAACCCCAGGGCATTGCTGAGAATATTGAAGGACATCTTATACTGTTCACTCACCATTTATCTCCTTTGGTGTCTAAAATCTGTGAATCTTAGAGAAACATGGGGAAAAAAATGTTAAGGGGTTGTCGCCAGGGTCATAAGGTTTTCCACTTCTTTTTTTTCACATGTCAGCAGACGCATATTTTCAAGTTCAGCAATGGCTATTTTTCTTGATTTTCATCCTTTATGTGGATTATTCAACTCCCTTTTCTTTTTTAGACTTAGCCATATCTAGACTCTCCAAAAAAGAAATTGCCACCTATATGTTTCAGGAGGCAAAAAAAAAAAAAAAAAAAAGGTGATTAGAAAGCCTCAATGCCAGAGACCTTAATTAAAAGGAGGTCATGAACACAACCTTATTGTGTCTCCCATCCCCATCCCTGAGGAGGCAGAAACAGGCATATAGACGTCAGTCAACAGCACCGTGTGGACAATGAAAAGAGATTCTCCCCTGTACGTATCTGCTCATCTATGGCTACTGTCTGCTTTGGCAATTTGGGTCTTTTCCAAATGCTAATGGAAATGTTGTCAATAACACGCTTCTCTCTATAAGTTCTGTAACTTAAAACGTTCTCAGCAATGTTTTACACGCAAACAATTACAGCTTGTGGTTGCTTATGTGGTTAAGAGGTGAAAATTACATCTCACAGGGTAGGAAGTAGCTCAGAATCTTTTGACAGTGAAACTCTCAGAACCCAAAGGGTCCATGTACAATATTTGTGACATTTTTATTCCTTCTTAAAGATACGCATGCACACATACACAAAGAGGAACTGCCTAAAAATAGAAATATAAATACAATGGTCATGAGTATAAGAGTCAAGTCTCCCAAACTTAGCTTCATGGCAGTAGGTTTTCACGATGTGTGTTATTATCTCACATGTCAATTTGTAGGCAACAGTGTAGGTGGGTTCACAGTGTTTGTGAAACAGAGTAGTGCTGATGTGTTAGTCACTCTGCTATCATCTGGTGATTATCAAGATCACCCTTGATAATACATAAGTCTGCACTGTGTTTGCTTCATTTGCTAGGCATTTAATTGCAATTTTCCCTGAAGAAGCAATTTCACTTTCCATAAGTGAGTACCTTTTTTGCAGAAGTGGGAGGAGTTGAGGAAAGGAATGGACAAGGAAAGACTTTGTTTCTCGGTGGTGGTGGGAACTCAGAAAGATTTTTGTGGTCCCTCCTTCTCCTCTTCCTATTGTTATTGCTAAACATAGCATCTAACTATGTTTAATTAGTTTCCAGGTCAAATATAACTTGAGATAAAAATATGTTAAAAATTTAGCCCCTCCCATTATTTCCATACTTTTAAAAGAGCAAATTTTAAATCTATCCTTGACATTATCCAGTTTGAATGATGAATAATTTTACCTAATAAGAGTGTCCATATAGAAATATTCTTCAGGAAATAATCTTAAAAATATTTCAAACAGAATTAGATTTTTCCTGATGGGTACTTAATAAATATTGTTAGTCAGGAGAAATTATTTTTTAAATGCTTCTCATCCTGTTACTCTGTTGGTGAGTGCATAAGGCACTCTAATAATTCTAGAGGAAAGTTTGACATTATGGACCGCAAGACCTTAAAGTATCAATAGCTTCGTTTTTTAATTGCCTAGAATCTTTAAAGTGGAACACACTAATAACTTTTGATGAAACAATTATATTTGTGATATTGAATGATGACAAAATAGATAAACCCCTTCAAAAAAAGATATATACATAGATAGACATGAATGTTCAGCAAAGTATTATTTATAACAGTTAATTATTGAGGAAAAGTACATATTTATAAAGAGGAATTAAATTATCTGTGGAATCACTTCTCCAATAAAGTCTATGAAGCCATTAAAATTAGATTTCACAGATTTTCTTGTTTCTAAGAAAAAAAGTTCATAAAACATTACTAACATTAAGATCAGGTTAAAAAATATAAAATTTATGTATGCATACAAAACCTCCTAGTAGACCATAAGCACAATGTTAATGGTGATTCTACCCAAAGAGTGGGTTTACTTGTGATTTTAATATTCTAAGTGCTTTTATGTTTCCCAGACTTTCTGCAGTGTACTGTGAATATTTTTGTAATGAGAAAAAATACATAAAAATATCTGAAAAACAAAGTATAAAACAATGTTTTAGATTTTCTGCTATTTATTCTTCAGTTTGTGTAAATGAGCATAGTAAATAATATAAAGCTACTAGACTTTTTGACTGAAAGATCCCAACTTTAATTTTAACTCCTCCTCGTAGTAAACAATTCCTTACTTAGACTTTCACTTGCTCTAACCTTTAAGTTCAAATATGAAGAAATAACCAAATTTCTGCATGTGTTTATTCTGATACCTGTGAACAGTGCAGTAGGTTCTGGGTTGTTGGTCTGGCATTTGTTTCCCCCAAATGGATCATCACACTTAGGACCGTTTCTTTCAGGAGCTAACAATTGTTTAACATGTTTTAAAAATCTTATTTATAGGGAAGAGTATGTCATAAAATTATGTGTAAAACTGAAAATTTTTTTGCAGTGAAGATGTTTTAGGAGGTACAAAGGTGAGAATGACTCATGAAAAATTTAGGCAAAGGAAATCCTTTCAAGAAAACTAAATCATAAAAATGTGTATTGGTGAGAGCTGTCAAGATATTTTACAGTCTTGAAACAGAATGCTGTACAGTTAAATTTTAATTATTTTTATTTATTTATTTTTTTAAAGAAATTCACGTTCTTACTTATTTATTTATTTATTTATGACTGTGTTGAGTCTTCGTTTCTGTGCGAGGGCTTTCTCTAGTTGCGGCAAGTGGGGGCCACTCTTCATCGCGGTGCGCGGGCCTCTCACCATCGCGGCCTCTCTTGTTGCGGAGCACGGGCTCTAGAGCACAGGCTCAGTAGTTGTGGCTCATGGGCCCAGTTGCTCCGCGGCATGTGGGATCCTCCCAGACCAGGGCTCGAACCCGTGTCCCCTGCATTGGCAGGCAGATTCTCAATCACTGCGCCACCAGGGAAGCCCCGAAATTTTAATTATTTTAATCTAGATAGAAATGAATGTAGTGGAAGCCAATGCTGCCCCAACCCAAGGAATGGTCATGGTTCAGTAATAAAAAGTTTTGATCGCTAATCTCGAAAAGACTCAGAATTTTGGGCATGGTCCAGTAAAGCGATATGTTGCAGTGAGGAGACAATGGAAAAGCCTTGATGACAAGTAGTTTCTCTTTAACGAATAAGATAAGGGTAGAAACTGCTCAGATGCTAGTTATGCAAAGGCTGAAAAAACTCTAAGACAACATTTTCTTAATTATCATTCCATATACCTTCTAGCATTTTGTCTTCTCTTGTTCACCACAGCCCCTGAAGAAGAGGAATATATTAAATGTACTAAATGGGGCAATGGGGCTGTTATTCTTTCTTTCCTCCTTCTTCCTTCCCTCCTTCTCTGTCCTCTTCCCTCTTTCCCCCCTCTCTCTCTTAGAATCTAGTTATACATTTTTAAGACGGAAATTTGTCGGCTAAATACATGCCAATTCATTTATTTTGAAAAGTTTGCAATAAAAGTACCACTCAGAGATATCACCCCAGTTTATTGAAAACTAGTCTCTTCAAAAAACAAGAAAGTGCAAAAGGAAACATGGAACCGCAATTTGATATGGACTAAGATAATGAATTATTTCACCGAGTGAGGTGATTGGCTGATACATCTTTCAATTATAACAAATAACTTTGTTCTATATATTCATGATCCACATGTTTTCATAATACGTGTTGAAAACAGGGGAAAAACATTCTTCTCACTTAATCCTCTTATGGCCTCTATTCCATTGTAATATTAGAGAGGAACGGAGTTTAAAAAAAATGGATTGTCTCTGCCTGGTAAATTGTGACAGCAGAATGTGTGTCCAGAAGCAGTATCCCTCATCTTAGTTAAAGAATAGTTTTACAATAAAATCATGACTCTATACAAGTATACAATAAAGACATATCAAATGTTTCATTTAACTAATTAATTAATGAGGGAACCTGCAAGATGTTAGAACTAAAGGAAAATTTGAAAAACCCATACTTATATAGGCCATCAGGAACACTGAAATGCATGTATAAATTGGTCCATAAGACAGATTTTGTCCACAAGACAAAAATCAATTGAATCTCCACCTCACAATATTTGCATTTTTATAGATGAGCATTGTTTGCGTTACTACCAGTCTTCTATACAGATATACTGATAGCATATGGTAAATAGTACAGTATTTACACAGAGTTTTGAGAAACTCGAGGACAGTGAAAAGTGAGTTAACTTGGAAACGTGTGCTAGACAGGGTATCCGATAATCTTTTTTGTCCCTTTCCAAATCTTTTAAGTTTTTTCATGACACTTTCCACATCTTATCAGCAGTTTATTATATAACTTAGACCACATCAAGTTTTTTAGAATTGTTGCTCTCATGCATTATTCAGGATGAAATAAATATGAGCAAATAGTCATAGAATTAGGAAACTTAGTTCTAAAGGAAATCCAGGACATCACTGGATCCATCCAACTTTGTATTGGTAGAAATTGTGATCTTCATCATTTAGATGAAAGAATAGTGTGCAGGGATTTTGCTGGATGGAAAACATACAGAGAAATGTCAATTCAGATGGGACTGCCTACATATTTGCATGATTACTGCCCCCAGTTGTACCAGAGGGGTCTTTGAAGTCCGAAGTGTGATATGGACATAAACACTCATACCAACGTGCCTCCCAACCTTTCTCTTACAGCTATCACCTATACTTTCTACTTATCTAGTGCGGGGGGGAATGAGGCATTGAAAGTGAATGGGAAGAAAAAATAAAGGAGAAATATGAAGAGGCACTCACCACCACTGCCCCATGGCCCCAGTTTCACCTGACACCACTTTTAACTATTTGTCCACTGCATTTCTTCCCAAAGCTGCACAAGATCTGCTCTCCATATTTTCAAATTGGGACTTGTATTTTAATCATATTTATAATCGTATTTACAATAGTACTAGTCCCTTTGAATGCTTTCTCCCTGTTGTCTGCCTGTGACTTTCTTAGTCATGCCTCAAGATTCACTTGAAATTCCATCTGCTCCGTAAGGATATGTTCTGAGCTCTCAAAATGTCCCCTTGCTATTATGTGGCTGTAGTTCTTTGCAGTAACACCTTAGTCAAACTTGCCTCACTCTGCATGTACTGGAAACACAGAAGATAATTAATGACTAAGAATATTAAAATAACTAGCAGCATATTAATGAATAAGAGAATATATGAATAAATAAGTATACGAATGAGTTAAAGAATGAATAGGATGACTTAAAAATGTATGCAAGTGCCCCTTTTCTTCCTCAGGTATGTAAGTCCTGGGGTCTGTTGTTAGATCACCCTCAGAGTAGGGACAATGAGAAAAGCATCCAATTCATCTTTTCCCCTAATTCAAGCCCTAATATAAACTTGCCTTATGACTTGAGGTGTATTCAGTCTTTTAAAGTACTTTAAGGATGAGTTTCTGTCATGCCCACCAAAAAACTGAATCCTCAGAAAAGTAGAGTCCTTAAAAAAGAGCAACTATTAGAAAGTCTCACATACTCAAAAAATTCAGCCTGAGCTGAAAGCAAAAACAAAACCAAAAAAACACTCCTCAAGAAGATTAATATCTTACTGCTAAAACTTCATTAGGTCCAAGAGAAGAAATACAACCAATTCTTTTGTCTCTTTTATCACTATCATCCAAGTAAATTCTGGCAGGTGCATGTCTTAGAAGTTTCTTAGTTGGATGTTACAGGAGAAGTGGAGATTTTATACTAGAGTCTTGAAATTCAGATTGATTCTAGTAACTAAACGTGAAAAGTCTCTGGTTTCATAGGTGAGCCCCAAACCACGCCACCCTACCAGTGTGTGTGGAATTGATCTGAAGTGATTCTGAGGTATTTGTTTTAGGGACAACAACGGGAATTGCGTGGGTAGATGTCTTCCAACTCTTTTCTGAAATGAGACTCCATGCTTTGCAAGCACTGATAAGTTAATTTCCAAATATTCAAGTGCTTATCCAAAACTTTCCAAACTGCCTTCTCAACTTGCTGATGCATGCTCAAGTTCTCAGCAGAATCATTTACAATACGCCTTTTGTTTCTTGTATTTACCCTGCAGTTCCCCCCAGGTGACAGTGTTGACTGTTCTTTGTCGTTGTTGTTGTTTTTATTTATTTATTTATTTTAATTTGTCCCTTAAAAAGTCTTTCAGTTTTCCAATTACCTTCTCATCTTTTTTGACTGCTCTTTAGAAACTGTGGTATGTGTCTTATTTTGACGCCTTAGTATTCTTTGTGACAGAGTATATGCTCCTAAGTTTATATTTAATACATTCCGTGAGCCTAATTCCAGATTTTCATTAACATATAAGTAACTTTTGCATATTTCTTAACATCTCCGTGTGAATGTTTTAATGTAAGTTGCATATTATAATATCATCTCGGTTACAGAAGGGCTATGAAAACAAAACAAAGAAGAAATTGGAAAATATGGTATATTATAAAAAGAAATAGCTCTGATATTGCATCTAGGAGTTTTTGTTTTTGTTTTTAAATGAATGAAACTTTGCAAACTATGCACTTTATAAAACAGTCTTAAATGTGAAAAACAGAGATAAGAACTGAATGGGAGGGTCAGTTCTAGAAATGAGAGTCAGGACATAGCTGAAGGCTAAAGGTATTAGAAATTATAGAGAGGCGAGATGTTGAGAAAGGTGATTGATTTGAACTAAGTTGAAATGTGGAAGTGTCCAGATACCTACAAAAAATGATTGAATTTTGATTTACTGGTGGTTCATACTTCACATGGTTTACATAAAGTGGCAATCTGGGAAGTTTGACTTAGGATCACTAAGCATATAGAATACATTTCAAACCCATAAAAAGTTCTAACAATAAAGAAGCTGTTACTGGTTAAAAGTTGTGTGGAAGCTATATACTTTAGAGGTGGATTGAGGCTTAGGCATTCAAAACTTAACACTAATATATATATCTTTTTCTCTTAATGAGTAGGCTCTACACTTTTTTTTACAGGTAATTAATTTGAAATTTTCTTTTTGGCATAAAATATTTATACTTGATTTTTTTTTTTAACTGGGCAATAATATGACTTCTGTTTTCTTCTTTTCCCTGTCCCTTAAAATTAATTCCTTTGGGAAAGAAATCATTTGGAATTCAATACTATCCAAGATTGAAAAGGTGAAGGTTTTAATTAACTGCCCTAGAGCTTATCATTGCAAGATGGGGGTATTTAGCTCAAGTGGTGTGAAGAGCTCTTAAATTATTCTAGCAATTGAGTTTCCATCCTTTTTGTTCTATTTTGTAAAATCCTTTAATGGCTAAACTCACCCAAGAACTTGGACTTTAGACTCTGTGAACAGCAGGGAGGAGATCTGTAACTGATGTAATGTTCATTCCCATGTGGACAGAATCATTAGACTTTCTGGGATTCATGCATATGCTAAAAGGGTGGGTGTGAATTAATCAGAATGGCTATACTCAGGAAGGCCAAAATCTTTTAGTTCTCAGAAAGAAGATGGGAGGGGGGAGGGGGAGGATTAAGACAATTGGAAGCTAAAATAAAATAGGATCAGGCACTCCTCTAAGTTCTTCTCACACTAAATGAGGCCAAATGCCAATACTTTGACTTATGAGCATCCGCATCAAGTTACTTTAGAGATAAGGAAATATATCTGACTTTCAGCAGCAGATGATCAGCTGACCTCACCGGCCATTCATCACTGAGATGGGGGAGTTGGTTTGCTTCTCCACACTTCAGTTAACAGCCCCTAAAAGGGTGAAAGTCAAGACTTGAGATTGATTCTCAAGGTCATTCTAGTTGTCCGGCCAAATCCTGAAACCGTGGCCAGTTTACTCTCTGACAATATGCATGTCACTTAACCTTTCGCTATAGTTAAGCTTATTGTATTCCATTTTTTTAGTAAGAAATGAGAAGTCTTGAAATAGCACACTGTCAGAATTCTTTTCCTTTAACGGGGGTGACAGATGTTATGGAAATAGCATTCATCCTCCATTGTGGTTCCCAGGTACCCTTCAATGCATCTCAGAAATGTGATTCATAGCGTTTTCTAAGCCCTTGCTACTGAAGTCGAATCCTGCCTCTGTACCCCGACACCGAATTAAATCTCAGAGACGGAGTTTTGGGTGAAGTAGAAAAGAATAGTTTCATTGCTTTGCCAGGCAAAGGGGGCCGTAGTGGGCTAATGCCCTCAAAACTGTGTCGCAATCAGGGGTGATGGGGAGTTGTGAGGGGTTTTATAGTCCAATAGGTGGTGTGAGGTTTCTGATAAGGATCAGGGTGAATGAATTCCTTCAATCCAGAGATTATCTGGCCTCAGGTGATGATGAGCAAACTGTGATCTTTTCTGAAATGAAAAGTGCTTCATCAAGTCTTCCATTTGGTGAGGGTTTTAGTTAGGAAGAGCTCAAAGATATTGTTCTGTGTATCCCTTGAGGGGGAACCAGGACCCTGCCTCATTGCTGCACTACTGTTTCTTGAATGTTCCTCCCTTATCTCTGCATCCCCTCCCTTCCCTGATTAGCAACTGTTTGAACCTGCCCTTTGGAACTCAGGGAAGGGGACACAGAAAGCCTTTTGTGCCCAGGAGCCCACAGGGTCCTGCTCGGTTTCACTACTCAAGTATATTTCACAGACTAGCAGAAGATTTTTAGAAATACAGAAACTCAGGCCCTGTCCCAGACCTACTGATTCAGAATCTGTATTTTAACTTAACACCAGATAATTTAAATACATATTAAAGTAAGAGAAGCACTGTTGTAATAGTTAACTTGTGTATTAGTCACAGCAATGCAATGTTTAAAAAGCTGCAGTATTCATCCTTCAAACGTGACCAGTTTTTTTTTTTTTTTTCACAAGGATGCAATATTTTAGATTTCAGCTCCTGAACCCTGTGAAAACATGACCATCTTAACTATCTCCACATGGCTAGAAGCTTCTGAGTCCTTCTGACAGCAGGAACTCAAGAAATGTTTGTGGAATTCATTTAGGATATAAACCTAGAGCGATCCTGTGTGCATGAGTATCTCCTCTGCTGAATATGTTAGAACAACCCCAGGGCTCAAGAAGGACCAAAGGATGAAAAGTTGGAACAGCAGGTGTAACCAACGAAGGAAGCACCTCCAACCTCACCCAACTCCTTCTTTCCATTCCCTTTCCTTTATCATGATGGAGCTCATCTTTAGAAGAGAAAAAAGAAGAGATGCTTTATAGCTTGTCTATGTCCAACCTCGACCTTCAGTTGACTGTAACCACCACCCTGGTCTGTAATATATATTCGGTAAACACCCCAAAATAAGGACAAGGGAGTTCTTAAAATTAAGGTGATATACATATATATATATATGTTCATTTTAAAATTATGAAAAAGGAAAGGTGTTCATAAAATTCTCCTCTATATTCTAGCTTCTGATGGGAATCAAAATTAGAGTTTCCTCTTAAATTTTCCAAAAGAGCTAAACTAGCACAGGTTTTAATCTAGAAATGGCCAAACACACAGATATTCCTGTTCTTGCATGGGAATGTTCACTGTCAATAGTAAAATCATTTTCATTTGTTTCTGTGAAACCACTTAATTCACAGCCTATTTAAAATATCACCATCTCTGATAGCTGGAATTAGTTTCATAACAACTCTTCCTGCTGCCACTTTGCAAATCAGCCTGTGTGTCCAACTTTTAACACAGACATGTCACTAATTAGCACGGCCCAAAACCAAGTCCAATAGGGCCATAATGAATGCACGACAATTGGGGAACTGAGTTCATTTCTCCATTTGAATCTTGGAAGCAATCCATTTTAATCTGTATGCGAAGGTCGACTTTTGAAGGAATAATTGTACTTTGTTTCGGTCCATCTGGATTGGGCTATAAATATGCCTTCCAGGTTTTATAACATTAAGTTACACAGACAGCACTCAATGTCAGAGTAATGTTCAAGAAGTCCTATATGGGTGATTAACTTGAGAACATTCATCAAATCAGTGCCTGATCTTAGGGGGAAAAATGCATTTTTAAGCTAGAAACGATTTCTGGGCTTTTGGTTTTGGTGAATGAGATGAATTCATTAAAAAAAAGTTCCAAGGGCTTTTTGTTCTCCCTTATAATTAAGCCTAATAAAATAAGCACATTTTTCTTCTTTCTTTAACATTTGCATATTTTTCTATGCCAGTAATTACGTTGAAGTATTGGAGTAACAATAACAACAACAAAAAATCCCATCGTGGTCCCTGTGGCTTAAAGCCTGTATAACAACCTCCCATGATTATTTTGTCCATTATACTTTTGCATACGTTTTTGCAGGATTTTACAACATGCTTCAAAGCGTTTGAGGTTTGGGATTTCCACTTGTTACTATTTATGGTTTCAGTGTTCACATACCATTGATTTTTTTCCTTTCCCTCTCCAAACCTAAATGTCAATTGTAATCTAAATTAATTTGCACTTGGAGCTGGCAAGATGGTAACTTCAGTTCACATAGAGAAACCACAAAGCAGAGCAGGAGATGTTAACTGTAGTTCTCAATCCATCTTCCTGATATTTCTGGCTTCCCTCTTCAGTTACCGTAAAGCCAATTAGATACTTGTCATGGTCATCTGGGAAGCAGATTTGAGAGAATTGATACATACATTGATTTTGTGTTTAGAAATATTATGTCCAGATTTCTCATAGAAGAAAAATTATGGGGGATTCCCCATTGGTAAACATGCATAAAAATCAATTTTGGTAAACAAAATATGTAACTTTACAATGAATGAAACATGGATTGAAAGTTACAGGGATTCACTGGGTACCTGAATCATGTGCTTTAGACATCTTGAACCTCAAACACATGGCAGAGTGCCTGAAGAATTGAAGGTACTTGGTGAACACGTTCTAGACTACATGAAAAAAATAATAGCAATAAATGGAAATAAAAGGTGTCTGTCTCTTCAAATCCAAATGTGTAGCACCCAAAGAGCCCCTGTGAAATGACACTACACAATTGCTACAGAAACCAAGAGAGACAGTAGAGGCTAGGAGACGATGTTTGGGCTTGGTGCACCTTTTGGGGAGACAATTGACAACGGAGGAAAGATTTGTGATAAGCTCCAGAGCACGTAGAACGAAAATACTCTCTAAGTATAAAAAGGTTCTCTGATTATAAGTTCACAAAAAATGAGATCGAGGAATGCAAATAAGAGTAATATGAACTCTTTAGGCAAATGAGATTGGGGTAATGAAGTAGAAAAGTAGGAATGCCATAATCCCAGTGTGTGGGGCCCTTGAGTTTAGATATTTTAAGAGAGTATGAAATGTTTACCCTAGTTTGCAATTTTTCCCAGTACCTCCTAGATACACTGAAAAACCGATAAGATTCCAGAGGTGGCATAGGCCTTAACAACTTCCTTTGGGAAAAGAATGGAGCCGGTCGAGGCCAATGGGGCAGAAGAGGAAAAGAGAAGGTAGAATGAAGAGGAAGAGGCAGGGAGATCAGAGTGAACTCCCTGGGAAGGCTTGGGAATGGGGCTCTTGCCCCTTTGAATAGTTCAAGAAAGCAAAGTCCTTAGTTTAGGAAGGAAACTCACGTCCCATCCACCCATCCTACCTGAATTTTGTTTGCTCTAGTCTATAAGAAAAGCCTTCATGCTTGCATTGCTTTTAAGATAAGTAATTTTGTTGTTGTTACAGTCAAGTCCTGAAGGGTGGAACCTAGGCAAAGCGGCTAGATGCTTTCCATAAACAAAGTGTACTTATTTCCTTGTAAGACTACAGAATAACGTCAGTGAAGCTGTAGATACGCACCTAATGCAATTTTCCATCACGGATCCTTAAGTACTGCTTAGTGATTAAGTGTTATATTCCAGAAGAGCTAAGGATAATTTTAAGTCTGGATGTCTCAAGGGAACCTCTGGAAATAAAAGCCAGGATGTTTTATAACATAATTAAGAATAAGCAGAAGGTCAACAGGAAGGAAACGTTTTTGTTTCCAATTGTGGATTAAGGTGTGTGTTCTTCAGGTCTTCAAATAGTCCCTAACTTTCATTCTTATCTAACAAGACATGAGGGGCTAGGTATCAGAAGTACCCTATCCCTTACCAGGCAGCACACCTGTCTTCTCAAGGTACTTCTGTGACAGCTGCTAAGGAAAGCTTACAGCGCCGGCTTCAGCTGCCCTCCAGCCAGGGTGAAACTAAAGGCTATAAGGTGTGTAATTTTCTATCTCCATGGGATGGACACCTGAGGATTTGAATAAAAGACTGTGTAACATTCCCTGCATCCTTGCGTGTCTGCATACTTGCAGAGGAAAAGCCAATTAGACAATAACAAAGAGGAAACATGCTACCTCCCTTCTCGTGATCATCTGTGGCTTCTGAAACATTTGCGTCATAACACCACTTTTCTTAATATAAATAAATTTCTCCAAGAAGTGTTTTGCTGGCCAAGTGAGAGTCTTTCAGAAATGTGGTCTAAGGCGAGCCATACTATTTAGATCTCATTCTTTAAAACTCGGCCTATGTATCTGAATCTATTTTCCTTTTATTAATTTATATAAGATAAAGGGTATGAAAATGGTCTGTAAACTAAAGAGCAATGTAAAATAAAGAAGGTTTTCATGTTCCTTAAGTGAAGAGGACAATTTCCTCAAAGACCTCAGGGTACAATATTGAGTTGCTTACACTCTGCAGTTCACGGGGTGCAGTGTCATCAGTCTAGACTGACATTGTCTCTTATTTTGCTTGATTTTCCCCCTTTATTCTATGACTCCAATCCTATCATCCTCTCTCTCTCATAGAAACACTCCATAAAATATTTAAAATATGTCCTTCCATTCCAGATTCCCTTTTTTAAAAGTGTGTATACTTTTCAAAACATCTCTTGGCTGTTAATTTTTGTATCCTTGGAGTGATGCATAAATCTAATCTTATTTTTTTCAATCAACATTTTGTTCATGTTGATATATATGGATTCAGTTCATAGCATCTAATTGCTGTAGAGTATTCCCTTAAATGAATATATTTCATTTTGTTTATTAGTCTCTTCATTTCCACATGTCTTTTATCTACTTTTATATTTTTCCAATCTGACAGATACAAAATAGTTTCATTTTTAGTTTATCTTTTTTTCTCTTCTATTTCTGTTTTGCTCTGCTGGGCAAAGTCATTAGTCTCTGAGTGATAGCTAAGCTGCATGAGAAGTACCCTCTACGTTCCCAGCAGCGCTCCTGGCATTTTATTAGGGAGTGGGATCCAGAAATCTGTGCTCACTCCCCACCTCATATAAATGGAGAAAGTAGTTAACTTTAAAAATCTAAGACTCATCCGTAACTGCTATGATAACCTCATGTTTACTAAAGATCATCCTTCATATATGCTTGTACTTTTCCCCAGAGAACAGAGAATCCAAAATGTCTGCTAAATTTAAAAGCCCACAGCACAAAAAATATCTAATGTGTTGACAAGAACATTACTAAAATATAAATAACTTGCTTTGGATGTTTACTCAGATATTAAACCCTTAGACTATTCCCTCTTCAAATAGATATATGCACAGTTAAAATAGTTATGAACTCAATAAAGCACAGGTACCTTAATGAGAAGGTCTTCAGCTGTGGGTGGTCATTAAAATGACTTTTGAGGAGACCTCCCTGGTGGTCCAGTGGTTAAGACTCTGCGCTTCCACTGCAGGGGGCGCAGGTTTGATCCCTGGTCGGGGAACTAAGATCCTACATGCCTCGGGGTGTGGCAAATAAATAAAACGACTTTTGGTTCTATTTCCTAATGCCAGGCCCAATGACACAAGTGTCCTTGCCTTCTCTCATGTAAGTGAAACCGAAGAGGCTCCACCTAGAGAGAAATAGGAAAGAGGATAGGAAATCTATCCAACTTTTGCAAAAGGGTTTTGCTGAAACAGTAGCCCTGGGCACAGGGCATGAGTGGATGAGGCAGCTTTCTTTCTTATAATCACAGTCTTCACCACAGTTCCTATTGTGGAGGTGACTTTCCTGCTCTGCCACATTTGAGCGTCCCCGCTTATCCCTCAAAACTGAATATTTAATAATACTTGGCCTTGCAGTGTTTTCTCTCCTCAGTATCCACTTAGAGAACTTCTGTTCTTATAGTTAACTACTCACCATGACGCTAAGGGCTTTAAGACTTTATCTCAAGGTCTGACCTCTTTATCAGCTCTGACTTAGAATTCCCGCTGTAAGTGTAAATGTGACCATGTGCACGGGTCAGACCCCGGAGCTTGGGCTCCAAGCCCCTGACCTTGGACGGTGACTCTGCTGCCTTCATAGTCATGCAATCTCAATATTTGAATTTATTTGTATCTCTTTGCTCCCTCCCTCTAATAAAATGCATTATTTGGCCCTTGCAATGTTACTCAGGTGCATGCTTTCTTCATTCTGACCACCAGTTTCCTGCAAGGTTGTGCTTGAATGAATGCAATAATATTCTTTCATCTTATCCACAATTCTTCTCATCTCGCTTTTATTTATTGCCAAAGAGGAAGCAGGATAGTATAGTGCTTAAGACTGTGGGTTCCAAGCAAAAATGTCTGGATTCCTATTCAGTTTCACTTCCACAAAACTGTAGAAATTTGGAAAAGTTAGTTTATGTTTCAACACCTTAGTCTCTTCACTTATAAAAAGGGGGCAGTGATGTTACCTCATGAGATTATTTGAGAGTTTATCCACATATCCCACGTACAGCAAAGCATGATTCATTGTCTGCTCTAGAAGTGATAGAGATGATATTTGTGTGACTCTGAGAAAATACACAGAACAAAGTGCAACACTATTTCCTTCAATATCTGACAAAATTCCCTCCACCATCTTTCACAGACTTCTACAGATTGGCCCCATCTTACATTCAACACAAAGAATTTAGTTTCTTTGTTTCTGATGTAATTAAGTAAATTATTAAAATTCTAAAGTAATTGCTTATGTTCTCATAGTGTGTTGTACTAGCTAGTACACTTTTTTGGCATAGTTGATCTCATTTGAACCTCACCACAGTAAGAGCTCATGTTCAGAGAGGAAAAGGAATTAGGCCAATTATAGATGGTAAAGGAAGATCGAAGTCTCTAATCAAGAAACCCTAAGTATTCGATTTTTTTTTCGTCTATACAAGAGCACCCTCTTTAACAAAAGAATTTCTTACAAACCTACTATTATGAGTTTTGAAAAAACATTAATAATAAGTGGTCTCCTAGAGCCCCTATTAGGGTTTTGGAAAATAAGTGAGTATAGGAGATTGAACCTCTTGATCCATGATGAAACAAACCCAGTGATGTAATTCTTGTCAACATGAGGTGATGTCCTTGCAAAGCAAGGAATACAGGTACTTTCTCAAAACTTCAAAACAAGGAGAAATCCAAAATAAAATGAAGATAAGTGGAAAAGAGAGACTATTTTTGTTTTCTGGGATGAGAAAAATAAAAACACATGCAAATAATTTTGACATAATATATTAGCTTTTCTGGGAACCCTTGTATAAAATATGGTTTCCTTTCAATTTGTTTGACTGCATACTCTGCTTATTTATAAAATAGCTATTTTTTAAAATTAATTAATTAATTTTATTTATTTATTTTTGGCTGCATTGGGTCTTCATTGCTGCGCAGGCTTTCTCTATTTGGGGCAAGCGGGGGCTACTCTTTGTTGCGACACAAGGACTTTTCATTGCTGTGGCTTCTCTTGTTGCAGAGCACGGGCTCTAGGCACGAGGGCTTCAGTAGTTGTGGCACATGGGCTCAGTAGTTGTGGTGCATGCGCTTAGTTGCTCCGTGGCATGAGGAATCTTCCCAGACCAGGGCTCGAACCTGTGTCCCCTGCATTGGCAGGCGGATTCTTAACTGCTGCACCATCAGGGAAGTCCCTATACAACAGCTATTTGTAATTCATTTTGTTTTTTTTTTTTGAATTTTTGAAATTTATTTTATTTATTTATTTATACAGCAGGTTCTTATTAGTTACCTGTTTTATACATATTACTGTATACATGTCAATCCCAATCTCCCAATTCATTCCACCACCACCACCACTCCCCCACCAATTTCCCCCCTTGGCGTCCATACGTTTGTTCTCCACATCTGTGTCTCTATTTCTGCCCTGCAAACTGGTTCATCTGTACCATTTTTCTAGGTTCCACATATATGCATTAATATATGATATTTATTTTTCTCTTTCTGTCTTACTTCACTCTGTATGACAGTCTCTAGATCCATCCACGTCTCTACAAATGACCCAATTTCGTTCCTTTTTTTGGCCAAGTAATATTCCATTGTATATATGTACCACATCTTCTTTATCTGTTCATCTGTCGATGGACATTTAGGTTGCTTCCATGACCTGGCTATTGTAAATAGTGTTGCAGTGAACATTGGGGTGCATGTGTCTTTTTCAATTATGGTTTTCTCAGGGTATATCCCCAGTAGTGGTATTGTTTGGTTCTATGTAGTTCTATTTTTAGTTTTTTAAGGAACCTCCATACTGTTCTCCATAGTGGCTGTATCAACTTACATTCCCACCAACAGTATAAGATGGTTCCCTTTTCTCCACACCCTCTCCAGCATTTGCTGTTTGTAGATTTTCTGATGATGCCCATTCCAACTGGTGCGAGGTGATACCTCATTGTAGTTTTGATTTGCATTTCTCTAATAATTAGTGATGTTGAACAGCATTTCATGTGCTTCTTGGCCATCTATATGTCTTCTTTGGAGAAATGTCTATTTATGTCTTCTGCCCATTTTTTGATTGGGTTGTTTGTTTTTTTATATTGAGCTGCATGAGCTGTTTATACATTTTGAAGATTAATCCTTTGTCTGTTGATTCATTTGCAAATATTTTTGCCCATTCTGTGGGATGTCTTTTGGTCTTGTTTGTAGTTTCCTTTGCTTTGCAAAAGTTTTTAAGTTTCATTAGGTCCCATTTGTTTACTTTTGTTTTTATTTCCATTACTCTACGAGGTGAATCAAAAAGATCTTGCTGTGATTTATGTCAAAGAGTGTTCTTCCTATGTTTTCCTCTAAGAGAGTTTTATAGTGTCAGGTCTTACATTCAGGTCTCTAATCCATTTTGAGTTTACTTTTGTGTATGGTGTTAGGGAGTGTTCTAATTTCATTCTTTTACATGTAGCTGTCCAGTTATCCCAGCCCCACTTATTGAAGAGACTATCTTTTCTCCATTGGATATCCTTGCCTCCTTTGTCATAGATAAGTTGATCATAGGTGTGTGGGTTTATCTCTGGGCTTTCTGTCCTGTTCCATTGATCCATATTTCTGTTTTTGTGTCCATACCATATTGTCTTGATTATTGTAGCTTTGTAGTATAGTCTGAATTCAGGGAGTCTGATTCCTCCAGCTCCGATGTTTTCCCTAAAGACTGCTTTGGCTATTCGGGGTCTTTTGTGTCTCCATACAAATTTTACGATTTTTTTGTTCTAGTTCTGTAAAAAATGCCATGGGTAATTGGATAGGAATTGCATTGAATCTGTAGATTGCTTTGGGAAATATAGTCATTTTCACAATATTGATTCTTCCAATCCAAGAACATGGTATATCTCTCCATCTGTTTGTGTCATCTTTGATTTCTTTCATCAGTGTCTTATAGTTTTCTGAGTACAGGTATTTTACCTCCTTAGGTAGGTTTATTCCTAGGTATTTTATTCTTTTTGTTGCAATGGTAAATGGGATTGTTTCCTTAATTTCTCTTTCTGATCTTTCGTTGTTAGTGTATGGGAATTCAAGAGATTTCTGTGCATTAATTTTGTAACCTGCAACTTTACCAAATTCATTGATTAGCTCTAGTAGTTTTCTGGTGACATTTTTAGGATTCTCTATGTATAGTATCATGCCATCTGCAAACAGTGACAGTTTTACTTCTTCTTTTCCTATTTATGTTCCTTTTATTTGTTTTTCTTCTCTGATTGCTTGGTTAGGACTTTCAAAACTCTGTTGAATAATAGTGGCGAGAGTGGACATCCTTGTCTTCTTCCTGATCTTAGAGGAAATGCTTTCAGCTTTTCACCACTGAGAATGATGTTTGCTGTGGGTTTGTCATATATGGCCTTTATTATGTTGAGGTAGGTTCCCTCTATGCCCACTTTCTGGAGAGTTTTAAACATAAATTGGTGTTGAATTTTGTCAAAAGCTTTTCCTGCATCTATTGAGATGATCATAGGGTTTTTATTCTTCAGTTTGTTAATATGGTGTATCACATTGATTGATTTGCATATACTGAAGAATCCTTGCATACCTGGGATAAATCCCACTTTATCATGGTGTATGATCCGTTTAATATGTTGTTGGATTCTGTTTGCTAGTATTTTGTTGAGGATTTTTGCATTTATATTCATCAGTGATATTGGTCTGTAATATTCTTTTTTGTAGTATCTTTGTCTGGTTTTGGTATCAGGGTGATGGTGGTCTCATAGAATGAGTTTGGATATGTTCCTTCCTCTGCAATTTTTTGGAAGAGTTTGAGAAGGATGGGTGTTAGCTCTTCTCTAAATGTTTGATAGAATTCACCTGTGAAGCCATGTGGTCTTGGACTTTTGTTTGTTGGAAGATTTTTAATCAAAGTTTCAATTTCATTACTTGTGAGTGATCTGTTCATATTTTCTATTTCTTACTCGTTCAGTCATGCAAGGTTATACCTTTCTAAGAATTTGCCCATTTCTTGCAGGTTGTCCATTTTATTGGCATAGAGTTTCTTATGCTAGTCTCTTATGATGTTTTGTATTTCTGTGGTGTCCATTGTAACTTCTCCTTTTTCATTTCTAACTTTTTGATTTTAGTCCCCTCCCTGTTTTTCTGATGAATCAGGCTAAAGGTTTATCAATTTTGATTATCTTCTCAAAGAACCAGCTTTTAGTTTTATTGATCTTTGCTATTGTTTTCTTTGTTTCTATTTCATTTATTTCTGCTCTGATCTTTATGATTTCTTTCCTTCTACTAACTTGGGGTTTTGTTTGTTCTTCTTTCTCTAGTTTATTTAGGTACAAGGTTACATTGTTTATTTCAGATTTTTCTTGTTTCTTGACGTAGGCTTGTATTGCTATAAACTTCCCTCTTAGGATGTTTTTGCTGCATCCCATAGGTTTTGGATTGTCGTGTTTTCGTTTTAATTTGTCTCTAGGTATTTTTTGATTTCCTCTTTGATTTCTTAGTGATCTCTTGGTTATTTAGCAACGTATTGTTTAACCTCCATGTGTTTGTGTTTTTTATGATTTTTTTTCCCTGTAATTGATTTCTAATCTCATAGCGTTGTGGTCGGAAAAGATGCTTGATATGATTTGAATTTTCTTAAATTTACTGAGGCTTGATTTGTGACCCAAGATGTGATCTATCCTGGAGAATGGTCCATGTGCACTTGAGAAGAAAGTGTAATCTGCTGTTTTTGGATGGAATGTCCTATAAATATCAATTAAATCTATCTGGTCTGTTGTGTCATTTAAAGCTTGTGTTTCCTTATTAATTTTCTGTCTGGATGATCTGTCCATTGGTGTAAGTGAGGTGTTAAAGTCCCCCACTATTACTGTGTTACTGACGATTTTGTCTTTTATAGCTGTTAGCCGTTGCCTTATGTATTGAGGTGCTCCTATGTTGGGTGCATATATATTTATAATTGTTATATCTTCTTCTTGGATTGATCCCTTGATCATTATGTAGTGTCCTTCCTTGTCTCTTGTAACATTCTTTATTTTAAAGTCATTTTTCCTGATATGAATATTGCTACTCCAGCTTTGTTTTGATTTCCATTTGCATGGAATATCTTTTTGCACCCCCTCACTTTCAGTCTGTACATGTCCCTATGTCTGAAGTGGGTCTCTTGTAGACAACATATATATGGGTCTTGTTTTTGTATCCATTCAGCGAGCCTATGTCTTTTGGTTGGAGCATTTAATCCATTCATGTGTAAGGTAATTATCAATATATATGTTCCTATTACCATTTTCTTAATTGTTACAGGTTTGTTTTTGTAGGTCCTTTCCTCTCTTGTGTTTCCCACTTAGAGAATTTCCTTCAGCCTTTGTTGTAGAGATGGTTTGGTGGTGCTGAATTCTCTTAGCTTTTGCTTATCTGTAAATCTTTTGATTTCTCTTTCGAATCTGAGTGAGATCCTTGCCAGGTAGAGTAATCTTGGTTGTAGTTTCTTCCCATTCATCACTTTAAATATATAGTGCCACTCCCTTCTAGGTTGTAGAGTTTCTGCTGAGAAATCAGCTGTTAACCTTACAGGAGTTCCCTTGTATGATATTTGTCATTTTTCCCTTCTTGCTTTCAATAATTTTTCTTTGTCTTTAATTTTTGTCAATTTAATTACTATGTGTCTCAGCATGTTTCTCCTTGGGTTTATCCTGCCTGGGACTCTCTGCACTTCCTGGACTTGGGTGGTTATTTCCTCTCCCACGTTAGGGAAGTTTTCGACTATAATCTCTTCAAATATTTTCTCGGGTCCTTTCTCTCTCTCTTCTCCTTCTGGGACCCCTATAATGCAAATGTTGTTGCGTTTAATGTTGTCCCAGAAGTCTCTTAGGTTGTCTTCATTTTTTTTCATTCTTTTTTCTTTATTTTGCTCTGCAGCAGTGAATTCCATCATTCTGTTTTCCAGGTCACTTATCCTTTCTTCTGCCTCAGGTATTCTGCAATTGATTCTTTCTAGTGTATTTTTCATTTCAGTTATCGTATTGTTCATCTTTGTTTGTTTGTTCTTTAATTCTTCTAAGTGTTTGTTCTTTAATACTTCTAGGTCTTTGTTAAACATTTCTTGCCTCTTCTCAATCTTTGCCTCCATTCTTTTTCCGAGGTCCTGGATCATCTTCACTATCATTATTCTGAATTCTTTTTCTGGAAGGTTGCCTATCTCCACTTAAGTTAGTTTTCTTCTGGGGTTTTATCTTGTTCCTTCATCTGGTATATAGTCCTCTGCCTTTTCCTTTTGTCTATCTTTCTGTGAATGTGGTTTTCCTTCCACAGGCTGCAGAACTGTAGTTCTTCTTGCTTCTGTTGTCTGCCTCATTTATTATAGGGAGAATGTAAATGAAATTCAGTCTTCAAAGATGTTCCCACTCAATTTATTTCTTTAGTTTAAATTAAAAAGTTCATTGAAATTTTAATGTGAAATTGAAAAAATAATTATACAAATTTTCAAAGAAATGGCAGGAGCGATAAAATTTTTTTAAATAAACAGGAAATAAAGATGAGATTCTGGATATTAGCACATATCATAAAGAAAATGAGCCTTACAGAAAATAATTTATACTTAGTATTTCTTTATAACATAAAGTAAAATATGGTCTCTTGGAAAGATATGTCATCAGAATATCAATATATATAAATAAATATAATAATAACAGTAGAAGCGTCACTGATAATGTAAAGTGGAACATTAAGCAAGTAATTCTCTTTCAAGTCAAGTTACTTAAAGAAATTCGCAAATCAGACCTTGAGTTTACATTGTATACCAAAATATATTGCAGCTAAACTTGAGTTAATTCTTTTAAAAGTAATGAAACGTTACACCACTGTCAAATCTGTCTTACAACAGTAAAGAAAATAAAAGAATCAATGATGAAAAGGAAAAAGAATAAACATCATGAGTGAAAATATTTTACATAATCATAAGCAAAACAGGAAAGCAAAGAACAGAATGGGTAGGGTATATGTGATGAAATCATAATAAAAATGTATTATTTTCATTACAAAATTCAGGAATTTTGAAGGAAGCATGGCAGATGGAAGACATGTCAATTCTGCTCAGCCATTACACCCCACTAAGATGTAAAAATACCTATAATGCAATCAAAAAGGCATAAAACTATAAGGACAAAAGAGATAGGATAGTGGATAACAGAATACAAAAGAAGTTAGCAAAAGTCAGCATTATGTTAAGTGGTACCCTAGAGGAAGCTGATAGTTGACTTAGTGCAAATTAGAAAAAGAGAGTTGTTGGAGAATGTGAGAGTCTACAGAGAAGGTGGTGTAGGAGAGAGAGTGATAAGTTCAAACCAAAGTGTTACCTGCTTGGTGATTGCCTGCCTCCTGGATCCCACATCACCCTTGTCATGGTATAATCCCTCAGTTTGGTGTGGTGCATCCTCCAAATACCACAGAGGTACTGACTTCAAGATCAAGTTTGAATGAACTCCCATTATATTTGTATTCAAGCTGAGTCCAATACTGTACGAGCTGGTACATAATTTGGGGGAAGTTTCTATTCATCTATATCTGAATATTTGTAATATACTAGAAAAATATCATATTTCATAATTAATTTTATGTTTCAATTTTACAGAGCCAAAAGTCAAGATAACTTAATTTTCCCCCTAAGTAAACATCTTCTAGGAGGCCAATATTGTGCTCTGAATTCTGATGACTTTTCAAACTAGAAATAGAATGCATGATCTTTGCTTTTATGAACATACATTGATCAGAAACTATTTATATCCTGAGGGAGAAGAGATACTGAGAAGTCTATTTCTCTGCTTTTCTTTGTGTAGACACTTTATTCTTTATTTTTTTTTTTTTTAGCTCAAAGGAACTTCATGTGATATTTCAAATTAGAACTAAAATTAACTTATCCCAATTAATTTATATCTTTTTTATTAATCTGATAATATGTAAAGTAAATTCATATTTCCCAAGATATCTGAGACATTTAAGAGAGATGTATACTTCAGGAAAATATCAAACAGATAGGCTTGAATTGCTTACCATGAAAACATCCTGCGTTAAGATAGAAAAAAGCTGTAGGGATCTTAGTAAAATGACATTGAATGCTTTCGGTATTTCATTGTTTTTAATATACATCACTGAAAACAATTTCAGCTATGTCTCGCCTTTTTAAACAAAAAATGGATGCCAAAGAAAGGTCCTTAAGAACAGGCTTGCTATCAGAAACCCTGACTCTAGGGGAAGCAAGAGGTAACAGAAGGAAATTTGATTTCCCAAATGCCAAACAAAGCACCTAACCATGCATAATTCCACATGTTCACAACAATCAAAAGAGTGAGAAACAAAAATGAAAGTACTGTTATGGATCCCAGAATGTAGTCATCCTCACCATGTGCTCTGGGGTACAACATCCTCCAGTCCCAGACAGCAGCTTGTTTCATTAGTTTATCTCCCAGGACAGAGGATGCACTGAACAGCAGGAAGTGTCACCTGAATCCTGAGTCTCCTTTAGGCCCCTGGGTTTGGACACCTAACAGTATCATTTGCTTCTCCTCGTTATCTGATATGGCTTCATGATTGACCTTGAGCCAATCCACCCATCCATTCTCTCTCTCTCTCTTCTCTTTCTCTTTCTTTCTTCTTCTTTTATTTTCTTGCAGGTATTGGCTAGCTTCACAGGCTGTCATAAATTCACTTCTGGTTTGATCCCAAGGGGAGAAATGTCCTCATCACATCCAAACTCGTTTCCTTAGCATCAGATGGATAGCAGCAATAACAGAAGATATTTAACCCAAGGCTCCTTCCGGGAACTTCAATAAAGTCATTCCTAAAAACATGTCAGACAAAGACATGTTCAAACCTACTTGTAGATAAGACAAGCCCATCTTTTCTCTCTCTCCCACATAGTGAAGTCACGCAGCTCCACACCCTGCCAACAATGAACACTAAAAATTGACAGCCACATTCAGTGAAAAAAGTACATAAAAGCACTTAACTTGTGTGAAAGAACATTGATGACTACTCCTGAGAATATATTTTGAGAATACCCTGCTCCATTTTTACCACACACAATGATACATCATGTTACAGAAAATGATTTCTATATCTTGGCTATGTTTTAAAAGTAGGGTTTTTTTTTTTCTCAATTTCACAGCTAAATGCTTAGTGTATTTTTTTTGCCTGAAAGATTTCAGTGACCTCTTTTCTTCCTTAAACAAGTTTCTTAGAAAATATCCATAATATCAATAATATATGGTTATAAATTATATATATTTACTGAGAGCAAATGAAACAAAACTTATTGCAACTCACATTATCATTTTTCTATGCTTGCTCACAATGTTTTCTACCATATAATCTTCAGTCATAACCTGATATCTTATAAAATTTTATACTTGAAAAATAATCTGACAGTTTAAAGTACAGTATGTTTTTCTAAACTAATTTGCTTGGAGTAGGTTTTTACTTTCTTTAAGAAATTCATTTTTAAAATTGATCTGGAGTTCAATTGTGGGTTCTTTCATTGTACCCTAAATTCAAACTTCAAGCCATCTGCTCACTTAGTTGGCCTTACGAGGGTAAGAATCATACTATCGCGATAACTTGAGGGAAGTTATCAAGTGTCATAGACAACGTAATTTAGATCTTAAGCTTGAGTGTCAAGGAAGAACTAGTGATTCCTACTTGAAAGCTCCCTTCTAAGACCCCAGAGATTTATGTGGGACAGGTTATTATACTTCACTTACTAATCAGAACTCTCATTCCCTTGGCAACCAGCAAACTTTGTTTCCCCCATGCTAGCATTCCTGAATCCCGCCCCCCCCCCCCGCAAATGATTTATTTCCCTATTGCTACAGTCTATGGGCACATTACATACTTTAAAACAACACATTAATCTATAGCTTTCTAACCCAGACAGCAGACACCGCCATCCTTCTTGATAACCACCTCTGGCTATTATAAAGAAAGCATTCCCGATTTAGGCTACAGTCAAGAAATTGTAGGGGATGATGTGTCATGCACCAGTCTCCACACTTAGGTTTAGGCAAACTGCCAGGTGAGCGCAAAAGCCACGGCTGCAAATTTTCATTGAAAGTGCCCGCACAAGTCTCTGACTACTTGTGACTGGCCTTCTTGAGAATAAATAGAAAATAAAAGAACCCAAGTGCGTAATGGGCCGTGTTTATTAGATAGAGAGATGGATAACATTTAATGAGTATTCCCACCCTTCCTCTCTTAGCCTAAGCTAACATCAGCAAATGAGAGCTCTTCAATCTTTCCTTTTTGCCCCACAGAACTCTTATATTCAGAGTAAAACCCTACACTAAAAACTTTGGATTTATTTTCTGATTTCTATATATTAATTTGTAAAAAAAAAAAAGTAGCTTTCAACTCTTTGCCAGGATAAGAGCAAATGTAGTTACTCAGCCCTTAAAGAAAGGCAGATCCACTTCAAACACAAAAATTCTTTTACATTAAAACTGTTCTTTGATGTGTTTTCTTCAGAGTTATTCCGTTACCTGGAATATCAGATATATGTTCAGGGGACACACAATCCTCATTAAGCAGGGATTGATATTGATGGCAAGAATACATGGTATTTAAAGGAAAAATAATTAAGATATTTTCACCTCTAAGCTTTATTCTCATCCACACCGTAAACAATGAGTAAAAGTAGCATATATGTGCTGTGATAAATTGATTTCCTTCTATTGACATACATTTCTATATTATTTTCAGAATTCTGCAAAGTGGCTCACCAGTTTTCACTTTTTATTCCTTCTTTATATATGTATATTTTTAAAAGTGAAACTACACAATAAACAGCTAAAATGCCATTACCCATTCCTTTCCACTCTCTTCCTCTCTCTGCTTAGAGATAATCACTACCCTAAAGTTCTAAATATGTTTCTCTCATGTCTTTAGGTTTTTATTTTATGTTTGAGATATACATGTGTATATATATACACACACACATGCATATAAGTATATCTATGTGTGTACATGGATATATATTTAAATATTTCATATATAATGCTACCCCTTATTATTCTTTATGAAACACTATATTTTTTTAAATTAAGCGTTTAAACCTAAGTTCATTAATTTTAATTGCTGAATAGGTGGCTCCCAAGGTCAGCCCCTGTATTCTTTATAAATAAAATTAATGTTAACAATTATCTAAAACCAAAACCCTAAAATGTTACGGCTGACCTACTTTGGAGGATTAAGAGTCTTTTAACCAGGAATCTAGAACCTAACTTCCAAGTTCTAATCATGTAAAACTCAGTGTAATCCAATTAATTTAAATGCTCATGTCACCTAGATTGATGATCTAACACTTACTATTAACTCTAGGTGGCCGATGGTAAATGCTTAAGAAAAATGAGACCCATAATTCACCTAAAATGTATAATACTAGACCAGAAGGAAATTTTCCTTCTGACCATACATACCCTAATTTTTCACTAAGCATAAAATGTGGGAATTTTCTAGTATTTTAAGTCTGGGTCACTGCTTGGTTTAGATATTTTAGTGTTCAAGTCATTGTACAATAATTATAGTTTTGCTCTTACTACAATTGTATTTGTATAACTAAATTTTCTTTATCCAAAATGGGCTTGAGTTAGCTTCTTGATATTTTCCTCTGCTGTTACCTGTCTGGGAAGTTTGTAAGACTGAAACTATTTTAAAACACCTAAACTCTACAGCAAAAGTGCAGTACAAGAGAAAATACTTTACAGCTCATACCTGAAAAATTCTGTCTCTGAACTGTGGAGTTTGCACAATAAATAGGTTTTCCTAGGTTCTTCAGGTTGAATACATTCATAATTTACTTGTCATTAAGAAAGAACTTATTTGGGAATACCCTGGCAGTCCAGTGGTTAGGACTTGGTGCTTTCACTCCTGGGGCCCCGGTTCAATCTCTGGTCCAGGAACTAAGATTCTGCAAGCCACGTGGTGTGGCAAAAAAAAAAAAAAGAAAAAAAAAGAAAGAAATAATTCACTTAAACAAATATGCAAATGCGTGAACACAGAGCTACCCCACATAAGCATGAATTCAGCAAAAGTAAGATAGTAACAGGATCACCAGTGTGTCATAGTGTGTGTATGTTGTAATTTCTGCTCATTGGAAAACCTGCAAAAGTATCCAATTAAATATATTCACAAAGTGATTTTTTCCAAATTGTGGATATTTCTTATGTTGTATCTATTCTACACTAGGCCGAATGGTGAAGCATCCATATCCTTGAAACTTTCCAAGGCCGGCTTCAAGTTCTGTCTGATGTACTACTTACTATTTGAATGGTATCCAGTGAACTATTTACCAAGTTGCTGAATATCAATCCCTCTCCAGCCTATTCCATCCAATGGCTTCATCATCAGTGTATTGCTCAGGCCAAAAAAGAAAGTCATCTTTGACTCAGCTTCTTCCCTCCTCTACCACCTGCAATCCATCTGCTAGTTCCTCCTCCAAACCATATTATGAAGGCGTTCCCTTCTCTTCATGTCCACTGCTAAAACCCCAGCCCAAACCATAGTCATCTTTTTCCTGCACTATTAACTCACCTCTTCTCTTCAATTCTTCCATGCCTCCCCTTCTTCAAAAATAATTTCTCCATCCAACAGACAGAGTGAGCTTTCAAAACATCAGACCACATTACTGCCCTTTTGAAGAAATCCCAACATTTCCCTCTTGGATTTAGAATGAAAATCCAATCTCCTTTCATGGCCCAAGTGATCAGCTTCTTGCCTATGTCTCTAGCATTAGTGCCTTTCCTTCCCCATTTCTTCTTGAGTGCTAGTCACACCATTTTTTGCTGATCCCTTAAACTTGACAGTTTGTTCTCCCTTGAGGCCATTTCATTTTTATTTCCCCATCTTCTGTATTTACCTGAATGTGTATTTTCACACTGTTGGCTTTTTTCATTCAAGTCTTACCTCCATAATCAGAGAAGAGTTCCATGCTCATCCACTCTAAAGAAATCTTCCCTGCCCTGACACTCTCACAACATCCACTCCACATTCTCCATAACACAAGGACTCTTTGAAATATGTATTTATATATTAATTATTGTATATGTATATGTCTCCCCACATTTATACAGTATGTGTCATATTTATATATTATTCATATATTATATGTCTGAATCCATTAAGCTCTAGGAATACAATTACTTACCACTGTTCCCACAGGGCCAGAATATAGTCAGCATTTAAATATTTGTTGAATAAATGCAGCTTTTGAGTCCTGCTGCCTTCATTTGTAAAATGTGATATAATAGTCTCCACGTTACAGCAAGATTTGTAAGGATTAGCTCTACCTCAGAAATACCTACTGTAAAGAGAGATGCTACAGAAAAAGCTACAGAGATGCTACAGATATACTCCTTGGTTCCAAAGTCTTCAGCATAAAGTCTTTTACCAAAAGCTTGCCACTCCACAGGTTGATTTATCTTTCCCTGATCATCGTACTCTCCATACAGCATAATAAACATATATAATTTGAGTGGCAAAATTCAGGCTATATTCCATATTTCCTTTATTTTCTACTGTATAGAAAATATATTTTATTCATTGATATATTTTATTCATTGTTACCTCCCAGGTTTATCTCTAGTTAACCCTGTGGGTAGATGCTCTAATTAATGCTACTTAACACTTTTACTTTTACAATTGACTAGAAAGTAGTTACTCTAAAATAAACATTCGCTTAATTTATGAGAAAAATAACACTTACAAGACAAAAATTTGACTTATGAAAAATTTTACCCCAGGATCTCTTTAAAAGGCTAGCTTCATTAGAGCATGTAAAATATGTTTCTTTATGAAATACAGCAATGCAGTGATTCCATAAGCAAGATATATTTGCACTAAGGGTTCCAACATAGACACAAGGTCCTCAGGAAGCCAAACTAAAAGAAAGATCATTGGACCTTCAACAAGGCATTTCAATCACTCAGAAAAATAGAAGTAATAAGTGTGCTCATTTCCTAGGGATTGAGAGGATGAAATCAAATAAGTTTTGTATCGATCTTAGTGCACTGCTAGCTCATGGTAAGAAACCAGATTAGTTGGAATGAAAACTACCAAGAAGTCAAACATTACATGTGCATATATAAATACTTAGATAATATGTTTCTGTATTAACAAAATCTCCCATTTCTTCCTGGTACCCATCATTCTCTTTGCTCTTTTCAGATAGTAAAAAAGCTTTCCATATGTGCTGTTCCAAGGTAAATAAAAGATAGCTAAGAATAAATATTCATATTTTGGGTTTTGTTTTGTTTTGTCTTTACATGAGGTGAACATTCTAAGTAGGCATCAAAACTCATACCAAAAGCAACACCAACACTCTTGATGTGTCAGACAAATTTGTGTTACAGTCAGTTTCTCACTGAACCTACCTCTTTTTCTTTCTGGGCACAGAGATAGATTATGTCGTCTAGCCTCCCTCGTTATTAGGCATGACCATGCGCCTGATATAAACCACTCTGAAGCTGGGCCCATAAAAATGTTTCTCACAATCCTCTACTCTGTCTCTACAACGTACCATCCAGCAGGCTGGATGCCAAAGCTTGGGGCAAACATGGAAGCCACCTACTGAAGAAGACAAAGCCTCCGTTTGCTGAGATCCTAAACCCTCTCCATCATGTAGAAGCTCCCTTGCTTCTGGACCCCCTCACTCCTCTCATCCTGACTCGACTTGATATGAATTAGAAATAACTTTCTATTTATCTTCAGTCACTGGGGTTTCTGGGTTGGACTGTCCCTGGTGTTAATGTCGTTTTTGCAATGGGATCTACAAAACCCGTTTTTCTTAAGAGAGCCAAGCATTTTGGAGAACAGACGACAGAGCTTACAGAACTCAGAGGAAGATGGTATTGGTTGGATGGAAACTGTGTGATTAGAACTCAAATACCGGTTGGTGAGCGAGACACGGTTAAGTATTTCAAGCTGCAGAGTCAAGCTCAGAAAGGGGATGAGAATGAAGTTACGGAAAATATGAGTGATTCTAGAGCATAGAGCAGCATGTATTAATGTCCTGGGGTGTAGCCTGAAGACACTGCAAGTTACTTCTCTGTGTCCCATGTCCAGCATTCTCCTAAACAGTAGAGGATCAATGGCTGGAGAGGAGAAGCACCCTTCCAGACAAGAGAAGTGCAGACTCTTGCTGAAGTGTTTAACTAAATTAAGTTATTCATGTGGGACCTTTTGGTATGATTTTCTTTGAATATATTAAATAATATTGGAATGACCGTATGATCTTACCCTTTGCCTTTTAATTCTTGATGCTGACAACATTGGAGTACTTTACATGTTATTTAAAAAATTAAGAAAGAGTCCAGTGTCCTCTTACATAGTATGTGTTTTTCACCTAACAGTTCATGGTGCACCTTTTACCTATTCACCTGAATGTTGATTATCACAGAAACATAAACTGAAGATATTCATTCACTTCCTAAGTAAAACCACAGGCGTGGGCACATCAATATTGGAAATAGAAAGTGTCTAAGTTTAGCCAATATCTGTGGAACAGAAATCTTGAACCAAGTCCTAAAATTGCTAAACACGGGCTCCTGCAGATTGCCAGAAGGAAGAGTAGACATAATGTTGAGACCTTAGTCAAGAATACCTTGGTCTTTATTTAGCAATGCTTGGCAAGCCTGAGTCAGTAGTTGCTGGAAAAATTTCCAATGGAAGGCAGAGGTTTGTGCATAAAAATTAACTATAAACCAAGTAGTCTTAGCGATATGCTCTTGATCTATGGTTTATTTATTTTTATAAATAAACTATATTGCAAAAAATCAGGGTTTCTAATTCACTTAGAGGTCATTTTGTCTCATTTTAGGGGAAAAAAGACTTTCATTTGTTAAATTATGAGCAGTTGGAAATACCATTGCTTAGCAAGGCCCTAAACTGCATGGAGACCTCCCTCTTGGAGAAATAAGCCCAAAAATGAGATCCCCAAGAGCAGATAAGCATTGGTAGGGACAAATTCACACAGAGGGATACGTTTAAGGGGTGAGTTGGCTGAACAGAGAGACTGGGAGGACCTTTGGAAGGTACTTGTTAGAATTAAATGATGACAAAGAAAAAAAAGACTATGCATGCCTAGATTTTGAAAACAAAGAAGAGATTTCTCACGAAAGAGGGAAATAAAGCACAGAAAAATGAGCTGCTACCAAAGAAGACAGAGTGTATTTATAGTCACTTTGTTTTTAAGGGCCCAAACCTAAATGTCCATCATGTGGATACTTCTGAGAGGTGAAGGACCAGAGGGTGGGAGGATTCCTGCTTCATATTGAAACAAGTAATAGTTTGCAGAGTCCTAACAGAAATGTGTAGGTGCTGGTTTTTAAAGTTGACTTTATCGACAAGTTCTGTGTTGATTCTTCACGGTGACTTCCTAAATAGCAGCAGCTGGTTATCACTGTGACAATAAAGGTGATAAATGAAATACGCAAACCCCGTAGTGTTGTGCCTGGCATAGGGTCAGTGATAAATAGACGGTGATTCTCTTCTCTCCACTCCCAGATTCCACTAGATGATGTGTTTGCCATTCCAGATAAAGAGAAGGATGGTGGTTTTACACTCGACCAAGTCAAAATTTAAATTCTACTTATTTCATGATATAAAGACTTTTTCTAAACAACACTTGGAGTTAGCCACTTGTGTTTACTCAACTTTATCCAAATTGAAGCCCGCTGCATTCAAACTTGATGACATAATCTAAAAGAACAGTTCATCCATAGGTTGAGTGAGTCACACTTTCTCATTGAAGAATCTACTCTGTGGAAGTCACAAGGCATTTGGGGAAATTATATCTACCGCCTACCTTAAGATTTAATGATAAAATGTACTAACTTCTTTTTTCAAATATGCATCAAATAAGTGCAATTTTGGTGGAATTTTCCAAAGGACTGTAAAGATCTATTTAATCTGCTATTAAGGGGAGGAGAAAGCTCAACATCAGCTAGGGTATATTTTAAGTAATTAGCTCCCCAGCTGTTACAGAAGAGCAACAAATCCTGACCAACCCAACAAAACAAGGTTGATACTACCAATCTCAGTAAAAATGCCCGTAGACTTCTTTTCACCTCCTTAACCATTACAATTCCCATAAACATTACACAGTCAATGCTTGCAGAGACAATAGTTCTGGAATTTGTTCTGTTCTATGTAGGGTGAATTTATCTTTTTTCCAAGTATGAAAAATTAAATATTTATGGAGCTTTGGGGTTAATCAAAGGACAATGAGGTCAGACTAGAGGTGAGGCAATGGACATAGATCCCTGTACCTTACTAAGTTTCCTTCTTTCCATAGATTTGAATAAATCCAGAGTAATGTGTGTAGGTATTCTTGGAGAATTTTTTTTTAAATAAGAAACAAAGGACAAAGAGATGTAGAAAGAGGGCTTGCGATGTTTCATTTGTCTACAACCATCACCTACACAACTGAATGAGAAGGCTTCATTACAAAAATTCAGTGTAAATCATATTAATAGTAACCAGGAACATGTTGATTAAAGTTTTGGGTTTTTTTTAAAATTTTCCTTTTCTCGTTAAGATGAATAGTTTTCAAAATATGGTTGCATTTTCCCCCATGCCTATGTCTTTATTTGCAGTCTTCGTTGATCTGTTCTGGATATTTTTAGATCATAAAAAAATAGAGAGAGAAAGAAATTTAAAGTGCTCAGCAGGCATAGAACTCACACAGCGACGTCTTACTTCATCTACTTCTTTACGTAATTTTTAAGTTAGTTTCCTGCTGCTCTCATAAGTGTTTCGACTTTAGAATTCTTGCCAACACAGACAGACTATTGACAAGGAAATATAACAAGAGCATTTCTTTTTAATTTACTTCCTAATAACTGGATTCAGTGTAGAGGCTGGAAACAAGTGAAATATGGGCAGAAACAATGTCCAGCAGGGAAAAAGAAGTGAGAGAAAACTATTTTTTGCAATTCTCTAGCTTTCTTCACTATATATGCCAAAGATTTTAGTTCTATCCTGGCCACATTTGGCAAACGTGGACCTGCTGGTCATAACAGGAAGATACTAGGATAAAGTTTGTCTTTCTATGTTCTTGGGAAATTCCCTAACTTGTTTTCATTACTGTAGTAATACGGTTATTTATTAGGACTGAGCAGAGATTATTAGCTATTCTTTGGAAAGTATTGTATAGTTATTACCCTAAAAATTCCTTCATTGATTCCCCAAGTTAAACAAAAAGCATGATAGAATTATTTTTTTAATACCCCAATATTTAATACACTTAACAGCTCTTTCTGCTACTCAATTCAAAGTTGAAATGACAGCAAATGAAAACGAAGGTCATTTGGGAAACATACACACACTAAAGGGAATTTCCAATTTGCAGCCATTTCCTTTTCGCAGCTCAATTATTTGGAACTTGGAATATATAATTTTAAAAATGCAGTGGTGTTATTTCACAGGAAGTTTGCTTTCCCTTCATAAATAGAAGTATCTACTCAAAAGGGAATTTAATAAAGGGAAAATGTCTCTGAAATGTTAACGTAGGAATATCTAATGCCATTCCAAAGTGGAAATGGGGCCTCACTCTAATAGAACCTTTGTGAGAGGTTCTGGGTGATGACCTGGGGATTTTAGGTGACCTTGGGTTGGAATCAGAGCTGTCTCCCTGTTAGAAATCGGAGGAGAAAACCCACGCCTCTTTTGTGGAGGAAAAAGCAGCGCTGTACTGCCTGGTGGCTTTCTCTTCTTTCCTTTCTTCTTTCTCTTTTATTTTGTTAAGGAAGGTATATTTGCTTTTTATTGCTGTTGTATCAAATTGCCACAAACTCAGTGGCTTGAAGCAGCACTCATGTATGATCTTGCAGGTCTGTAGGTCAGAGTCCATACTGTTATACCTGGTTCCCAGCTCAGGGTCCCTCAAGGCTGAAGTCAGGGGCCAGCTGACTGCACTGCTGTCTGGGGCCCCCAGCCTACTTCCAGCTCCTGTCTGTTACTGCCAGAGCTCAGCTCCGTGAGACTCTAGGGCTTGAGACCCTTGCATCCTTGCTGGCTGTCAGCCAGGGCTGCTCTCAATTCCTGAGACCACCCTCATTCTTTATCCTGCGACCCCCTCATAACAAGGCAGCAGGCAACGCCTCACCCCTGGAATCTCTCTGACCTCTGTATCCAGCCAGAGACAACCTGTGCTTGCTAAGCACTCACATGACTGAGCAGTGTCTCCACGCTTTAAGGTGAGCTAACTTGGGACCTTAATTACATCCGTAAAAATACCTTCCCAGAAGCACCTAAATTAGCGTTCCGCTGACTAACCATGGGTGAGACTCTTGCGGGCCATCTTTAGAATCTTCCCACGGCAGGAAGTTAGCGCCCCCTGTGGGCGATTGTTGCCTTACTGGCTGACCTTTTAATTGTCCTTCCCTGATATTTTCCTTTGATCTTTTCCAAAGAAACATTATGTTCTCTCTCCTCTAATCTTGAAAAAATATGCATCATCTTCATGATAATCTCCTTTTTTTTTTTTTTCCTGGAAAGAAGACTGTAAACAGCATGTGGAAAACAATCAATAAAACCTCCTAATAAAGGCTGCCCTTGGTATTTCTTTGTACATACATACAAATGTAAGCAAATATGGTTAAATTCTAGTCTTTCTTGCTCCAGTACAAGTTTCCTTAGCCTCATCTTCCAAATTCCCAGAGCCTTCAGTTTTCTCTAAGAGTAACTCACTCTAAACCCTGGTTATCTAAGACAACTCAGGTTTAGAGAACATTTTCTTTTATCCAAGTTTTCATTTTCAATTTTTTAAGGAACATCTGCTATTCAGTAAGCTATAAGCAACAAAAGGCTGGGTCAAAATCTCTGATTTTTTTCTCATGGGGTTCTAATATTTTCTCATTACTTTTTCAGGGTTTCTTCTGAAAAAGCAGGACGGGGAGGAGGCGCCACGTCCCTCACCGGGGCAGGATAGCAGCTGGATACACTTTATAACCCTTCTACCTTTATCTCTCTTTCTCTCTTGTACTTTCATTTACAGACCCGCCTCCTTTCTCTTGCTGAAACCGAGACTTAGAAGAAGCAGGGCCAGTGCCCAGCAATTATTAGGACAGGAGTCCGTTTTCTGCTGACGGTAGGTTGGGCTAATTTTATTGACTTTTTTGGCCCCCAGCCTTGCTCACACCCACTGTAGAACCTCCCCTATGGCAGCTGTTTATGAATCATGGTGTTTCACCGAATAACCTTTGTATTCCAGGTTGAGGCTTCTTAAGGAGGTTTGAGGAATCATACGTTGTCCCGCCTAGACCCCACTGAAACCAGCACACCGTCTTCTGACACGTTTTATCGTCACACTCACACCCAGCATGACTTCAGGAAAGTAAACGAAAGCCTGCCCGTCTTTGCAACGATCTCGCACGCCAAACACAGCATCGCCGACAGGGTCCACTTAAAATGGGAACTGTAACAGTTCAGAAACTTTAAAATGTTCCACATACTATTCGTCTCTGCACTCAGCTTCTTTTTCCTCTATTTCTGCTTTATTTTTTAATTAATTATTTTTTTACTGGAGTCGAGTTGATTTACAATGTTTTGTTAGTTTCTGCTGTGCAGCAAAGTGAGTCAGTTGTACATATACATATATCCCCTCTTTTTTAGATTCTTTTCCCATCTAGGTCATTACAGAGTACTGAGAGGAGTTCCCTGTGCTATACAGTCGGTTGTTATTAGTTATCTATTTTATATATAGTAGTGTGTCTATGTCAATCCCAATCTCCCAATTTATCCCTCCCCTCCCATTTCTGTGTTGTTGGGTTTTTTTTTAATCCTTTACTTTCCCTCCTGTTCTTGTAAGTCAAAAAACAAAATCTCAGTTCTGGTATTGGTGCATGATTTGAATAGGGACGCATTTCCCAAGCACCTGGGACTAGACTAGGATAAAAGTCAGAGGAAGAAAATAAGGCTTCTAAGAGAGAAAATGAAGAAGGGGGTGTATGAGAGGCATGTGCTGTCTTGAGTGTCCTCAAGCTGCAGAAATCTGCTGTGAGGCCCTTTATAGCTCCAACAAGTACCGACCCAGTTTTGACAGTTGGGGGAGAGTTTGGGGGTAACTTTATGTTAGCTTTGTAACATAATCATCTCAGGAGACAGTCATTATTATAACATGTGCTTCTTTGGCTGGCAATATCTTTCCCTTCTGAATTTTTGTTCTGTTCTTTTATCACTTTTAAAATCACATAAGGACACACACACACATGCACACTCACACACACATGCACACGCACACTCACACTGTGAGTTCTGCAGAGATCTGCCCCTTCACTTCAGTGGCTGAAATTCATTGTCGAGTGGATTAACTCAGGGAAACATTTAGGTAAGGAGCTCCCACTGGTGGTGGACGAAACTTCACCATCCACATAAAATGCCTCTCCTTATTAGTACTCTGAGAATGTATCTCTGAGTCACAGATAAAAAGTGTGCCAAGATTGCTCTTTCACTCTGTGATGAAACAAACAAAAAATGCCATTGTTCTCTTAGGTGGCTAAGGGTATTAGTCACAGCTGATAATACCAAGAAGGTGTAGGTTGTGCGGCCAGAATTACGTTAGTAGTTACGCGTCTGGATGCACGCCACATGCACCGTTGTCAAGTAGCTTCAATGCTTTTAAACTTTGAGGGCTTCCAAAGCTACTGCCGCAAACCCTGCAGCAATCTCAGCTTAGAACAAACTTTATTGCCTTCATTACTAGTTTTACTTTCAACCAGAGAAAGCATGGCATTTCAAAGTCTAAGCTTCCCTAAACTGCTTTTGAGGAAGAACAGGGATTTATTGCATTTGAGATTAATCGTCAAATACTTAATTTGGCTATGGGATTGAGTCACATGGATTGGCAGGAACCGGCAGCATGGGTCACTGAGGCAGACATGAATGCCTCCTTTGTTACGGGGTCCTCCCTTTACGTCATACATGTCCACAAATAATATTTCAACAACAGCATTGCAAGCGACCATCTTTATTGCCATCACCAAGAATGCGTTCATTTAAATTTGTTAACAGATATGGAGCCTAGGTGACAAAAATAATAGAAGGGAAACATTGTTGGTGGTCGATGGGGGGGAGAAAAATGCAGGTTCTTCTTCTAGCTGGTGTCTTCAGTTAAGGTATTTTGATACACCTGTCCAAACAGACTGAGAACAGGAAAAGATGGAGCTGGTATACACTGGTATACACTATCAGGAACACTTTCAAAGAAAGGAGCAGGGCAATTAGGTAATGAAGCCAAAAGTGAAATTCCGTATTCAACTTACTTTGAAATCCAGAGCTCAGGTCCTTTTGTAATCAGAGCTCAGTACAAAATTTCAGCTGGATATGCTCATGATCTGGGTTAGGTAAACCTTCCACAGGATGACTTGAATCCTGCCCTATAGACACTGCCAGCTTGTGATGAACCCTGCAATGAGACTTTATTAAATGTACAAAATACTTTTGCTCTGTGATTCTTAGAGTCTAAAAGTCACAAGACTGTGTTGCATACGTAATGGCTTAGTTAAGTTAAGGTATAGTTTCAAGGTGAACTGCACCGTCTCCTTAATGATCACTAGTAGTTTGAGCTCCCATGTCCCATACCTGTTTTATAAATACCATGTCTATCTCCTTAAATTACTGAGACCCAAAATGGGAAATCAGGAAGATGGAAAGGGCAGTGAAGACCACGGTTGGGAGAGATCAGTTGGGAAGACTTAACTGGGGAAAAAAGAGACATCATTTTTCTTTTAAAGCATATTTTCTAGCATTGCCTGGTATTTTAAAAGCACCAAATGATGACCTTGATGTCCTCCCCTCTTTTTAATTTGGCTCATTTGTTCATTGCTGAGTTTAAACTTCATGTGATAAGTACCATGCACAACACGTACATGCACGTAGCTCATTGTGCACCACGCACGATTGGCAAGGTTGTTCCAAAGAAGCTGTGGCAGGACCGAATACAGGGGCTTATAAAGAGTCACGAGGGCCAAGAAAGATCATTTCTTATTCTTTGAACCTTTCTGTAGTCACAGAAACACAAAGCAGAAAGCAAATAATACCTGCAAAGGTATCAACACCTTCTGCTTGGCAGGCTTGCTGCCAGGGGGTCAGCAGCCAACACAGTTCTCTCCCTGACAGGTGAAATATGGGACCAAGGTTTAAAATGTGGGGAAGTGGGTCACAGGGCAGGCTGGCTTTCCCAGGCAACTGGCTTTGCTCTTAGCAGTGCCCTCTGTTACCCAAAAAGGGCGACACGGCAGCAACTTCAATATCATGTCAAGAAAGCCATAATTATGGGCGCCTTTTTATGGAGTGGCACACTTCTCCAAAGAGTTTAGAATGTACTGAAACTTGATTGAATATGATTTGGGGTTCGTGGCCATGCACACACTCACATATACATATCTGTGTATATATTATTTTCATAGCTTTCACGCGAGTTCTCAGAAAAGAGATGTCTTTGTTTAGGCAAATGCATTGCCAAGCACTTAGAATTTGGAGAGGGTGATTCTAAAATTAAGGGCTTAAAGGAGACAGCAGAGATAGATAACTTAAACAGAAATGAGGGGATGCCAAGGAGAGAAGTGAAAAAAGGGGGTAGGCAGGATGGCAGGAGACTGCAAATTACAGACTCGAGTGCCCAGAAATAAAGTCCCCTTGGAGGAACAGCAATGGGATTTTAAGAAGAGTGAACTCTGCTACGTCAACACGTGACTTGTATAGAACGTTTTTTTAAAATATAGTTTATAATGGGTAAGGTATTAAGTTTCAAAATAAATTTGAAAAGACTTATTTGTCCTCCTGTCTTGAGGCAATGGAGGAAAGGAGGCTAAGTTTCAATTCTGGGCTGGGAAAGAAACAAGGAAATAGCTGCAGAGAAACTTGGAACCAGAAGTTACCTTGTATATGTCAATTTCTGAGATGTTACAGAATTCTTGGGCAGGGCAAGAGACTTTTTCCAAGAATTGGGGTAGAAGTCAGTTTGATTTAAATTGATCGAAATACCAGAGGACTAGGAAACCATTGCTAATATCTGGATAATTAATGATTTACTGATATAGAGAGTGTAAGTATTTTAAATGAAAGCAGAAATTGACTCATCTTTTTATTGATCATAAAAGTCATCCCTACCTTTCCCTACAAAAAACCCCCATACACCTATACTCTGAATTGATGGAGAATGCTGTGATGTTTCTCCTTCCATTCTTGGGCGAATGAGGTAGCTTACACAGGATTCCTGAATGTTTTAGCCCGTTACAGGGCATAACCTAGAACACTGAGGGATACCTAGACAGAACCGGCAGAGCAGGTTACCAGAAGGTGATGATTTCTACACAGCACATAGGATTTTTTTTTCCAAAGAGGTCAATGAGATGGGGAAAGACTCTAAAAAGCATTTTTCTGTTTCACAGGAAAGAAAAAACAAACAGATCATTTTCCCTGCAAGTCTTTGTTATACCTAGTCAGACACAACAGTAAAAATAGAAAAGTATGTAAAAATTGTGTGGTCCAACCTCCTCACTTCAAAGATAAGAAAGCAAAGGCCAGAGACGTCGAGTGACTAGTTCATACAAGTTTGGGAGTTTGAGAGGATTGTATAGTTAGACACATGGAGTGCTTTCAATTGATGGTGATTTATCATTTTTTTGCTTTAAATATTTTTGTGAAATACAATATAGTAATCCAATAAGAGCTTTTTTGCAACTGCAAATAAAATTCAACTTGTTTCACATCAATGTTTACTAAAAAGTAGGTTCTGCTTTTTACAATGACGTAGAGGATATGCATTCATATGCACACACTTACGCACACAACTACCCACATGCTCTGCCCAAATATCATTATCTCATTGGAGTAATTTAGGAAGAACAACGTATAGAAGATCTCAAAGTTACATGCTCTACGTGACTTGTGGTAGATATAATTTTAGGGACATACAAAATAACTGGGGAAAATACAAGTAGAAGCTTTATGAAAGTATATTCTAGAGTTTTAGTGGCTGATAAAATAAAAAGATAACACATTTATCCCCCATTACAAAAGTTCCCCTCCCCATTGGTCTTGTTTTTTGTTCATGCTCCCATGATTTTCACAAGAGCTGATCTTTGAAACCCAATATCCATGTCGGTCATTTATATTCCTCCCATTCCAACTTCTTATTTCCAAATATTTTTTAAACATGGCTTACTTTTCTAAAAAAAAAAAAAAGAAAAGAAAGAAACAAAAACAAACCCCCCAAAACCAAAAGACAAAAACAAAACACAGCAATATCTACTCTCCTTTTCTAAATCAAGTCCTTTTGCTTTAAACCTGGAACATCACAACGGACTTCCCACTGACACTCTTATCTCCAGATTCTTCCCCTTTAGCGGTTCTGTCTGTGGCATGGGGATCATATTGCCTCATTCACTATTAATTCCTGGGCCGTGAACACTGTCTAGAACAGAGGAAAAATCATTATTTTCTTAACATGTAATTTTACAGACATTTGCCTGGTTAATTCACCTAAATTTCTGTAATATCACTGTGGTGTCTACAAACCTTCCATTGCTCTTCATTGTGGATATCATAAACTATATATATTTTTTATCCTGGATTTTTTACCATCTCCTCTCCTGTCTTGGCAATGTGGTCTCAACTTACCTTTCCTTTAATCCTCAACATGCCCTTCGTTCTTGCTTCCATGTATATCTTTGTTGATGCCACCTTTGTGCTTGAGGACTGCACTCCCTATGCTTTATCTGTCTCGGTTGAGATCTGGCAACACCATCTCTCTCAAAGCGTCCTCATACGCAAGCCCCCCACGTCCATGCCCTCCTTGACCTTCTCTCCCATAGATGGCTTACCTCCTCCTTCTCCTTTCTTAGTTATGGTACTACTTCTTCCCATCTCTGGGTGGGAGGACTTCTACTCTTTGTGTTTCTTCTCGGCTCCACCCCCCAACCATTCACCAATGCTGCTGTATTACTTTTTATTACCGTTACTTTCACTTTTTACAATTTTTACATCAATTCCTCTCTAACGTCATGGATGCATTGTGTGCTGTCTGAACTATCTTTAATCTCTGCTCACTCGGGACCGCGTCCCTCTCTGCTGCTTAGCACCGGGTCGGGCCCTGGGAAACAAAGGAAGAAAGAAAATCATGTCTCTGCCCACCAGGATCATAGGTTCTTTCATGAGAAAAACAGCCAAGCGTGCCGGTGAAGGTTAGTCACGGCCTCCCTAACACCATCTTCTTTAGTTTATCTTCTGTCCTAGTGTAACCGAAAGCGGGGTCAGCCTGCTCGCCGCTCAAAAGCCAATAAAGAGGCCAGACTGGTGGAAAGGAAAGTTTGCTTTATTTTGGATGCTGGCAACGGGGGTGAAGGCGGACTCCTGTGCAAAGGCTGACTCCCCCCACTGACAATCAAGGGGCAAGAGCTTTGATAGGCGGAGGGAGGGGCTGCGTGCAGAAACAGCACAGGCAGCTCTGACCGTCATCTTGACATTGGTCATCAGTGGTCTGACCAGCGTCATCTTGATTGTTTTAGGTACAGTTAATCTTCAGTTCCAGGGTTGGTTTGTTCCCATTTCCCTGAGGCCAGTTCTCGGAATTGTGGCAGCTTATGTCATGGCTACAGTCTGGTCATCATCGTGTAGTTAACTTCTTCCGCCTGATGGGGGTTTCAGTGTCTGTAGACAGCTCACAGGATATGGCTCAGAATATTATCTGCAGCCCTTAAGGAGGAACTAAATGTCCTTGACTATGCTTGATGACTCAACTATCATTATTTGGTCTCCTTGGACTGTTTTCTTTGTTTCTGCATTTTCTCACTTTTCTGATTAAACTTACTTTTTGGCTAAAGTTTTTCCACAGACAAAGGCAGGCTGAGGACATGGGGGAGAAGGACCAGAGGGCCCTGCTTCATTTCACCATCAGAGTCCTAGTTTCCCTCAGTGTATGCACTCTTAATGACAAATGTGTCACTTCCTGCATCTAGATGGTGGTGGAGGGAGGATATTCACTGCTTCGTAGTTTGAATAGCTACTTGAGATCATAGGGGTACATTTTTTAATTGACAATTTTTATGTGGATTTTCATTGCACTGTTAACACCTGGAGTCAATGACATTATGATATAATGAAAGATAGGGGACTGGAAACGCCTTCCCTCCCTCAGGGAAACTTTCAGATGGATTGCACACCCAAAAAAATGTTTACCCCATAATATCTAATCAGTGACTTGTAACAATTAGATCTTGGTTTTTGTTTGTTTTTTCATACTCAAATCTTTTAAACAAGTGATTGTTGATATATTTCTTTTATTTTTAGCTTCTTTTTTAAAAAAATAAATTAAATTTTATTTATTTATTTTTTAAATTTACCATACTCTGTGTGTGCGTGTGTGTGTGTGTGTGTGTGTGTGTGTGTGTGTATTGTTTAATTGTTTTATCTGAGGGACCACATTGTGCTATGGATATACTTAATAGTATGTTTCTATATTTTATTTATTTATTTAGTTTTTTAAATTTAATTCTTATTGGAGTATAGTTGCTTCACAGTGTTGTGTTAGTTTCTACTGTACAGCAAAGTGAATCAGCTATACGTACACATATATCCTCTCTTTTTTGGATTTCCTTCCCATTTAGGTCACCACAGAGCATTGAGTAGAGTTCCCTGTGCTATACAGTAGGTTCTCAGTTATCTATTTTATACATAGTATCAATAGTGCATATACGTCAATCCCAGTCTCCCAATTCATCCCACCCTTCCTTCCCCCTTGCTATCCATATGTTTGCTCTCTACATCTGTGTCTCTATTTCTGCTTTGTAAATAAGATCTTCTATACCAATTTTTTTCAGATTCCACATATATGCATTAATATATGATATTTATTTTTCTCTTTCTGACGTACTTGACTCTGTATGACAGTCTCTAGGTGCATCCACGTCTATTGCAACAATAGATTTTTGATAACCACAAGACAGGAGACTCTCTAATAGGCTTCACTAAAACACAAATTAGCCTGCAAAACTAAAAGGAAAAGGAATAGTCTGGCCAGGCTATTGCTGTGGATGAGACCCATGATTTATACTGTGATTTCCCACCTGGGAAGAGACAGAGACCAGGACCCTGCCCCATCTTCATCACCTCCAGCTGATTTCAAGGATGGGACCAGAGGCGTTTTGGAGGAGGGGATGGGATGAAGTGACTCTTTTCAACAATGTTGGAATCCATTTCCTGCGCCCTTTTCATAGACCACCAGTTAACTGGTTCAGAGTCAGATGACAAGGAAGAGAGGGTAAAGGGAAGACTAGTTGAGGCTCTAGCCTGGGTTTGCTCAAATATTAGCTGTATACTGTATATTTTTTTAATGAAGTCATAGCATTTTTATTCTAGTGGTACCTGTGAAATGATTACTTTCCTTCGACATCAACATTTTACAGGTAAGAGTCAGATACGCAGAGGGGATGAGTGACAGAGGCCATCTCACCCAACTAGTGCACCCTGGAATCTGGCTTGTCTGTCTCTGGTTGGGTAAGTTGGATAGACACCTGATTCTCACCTGGTTCTGGGTCTCTGTCCCAGGAGCTGTGACAATCACATGTATTAACTTATAACAACATATAGAAAAATGTACCAGAGCCATTTGAAAGCTCTGATCCCAGCGAAGCTGGTATAAAAAGCAAAGATTGGTTTGAGGAATCAAGATGATGGTGCAAATAGAAATTAAAACCTGATCAAAATGTGAAGAATTCTTGGTAGGAAACTCTTATTTACAGTGAAATCATACTCATATTGGATGTCTCACCAGTTATTGTGAGATCAAATCAAATCAGGTCACACTTAGGAAAATTTTATGAAACAAAAATATAAAGTAAAATCAAAACTATTAATTCTGCAAAAATCATAATTATCACATCCCCTTAAACATTTATTGTAAGGTGGTAAAATTCTAAGTATAATCACACTGCTATGTATGAAATTGTTAAATTTCATTTTACTTTGTCTTTGTTTTCAAGTCTGATACCCTTAATGTAGAGACATTCTGAAAAATCTCATAATAGAGGAATTTGATATCAGAAACTGCGAGTGTAAGGATGATTGGCTTTACGTATTACATAGTATTTTTTATATTATTTTTCTATCATAGCAAGATTTTATATCAACACTTATCTAAGAAACCATTCTCCATCTAGAATTTTCTCACGTAAAACAGTTTGGTTCAGATATAATTTCAGTCACACCTCCTTTCTATTTTTAATTTGTGTAACACAGGCAGTACTTGACAGCTATAAAAACTACATTATAAGAAAAATACGTGTAAAAGTTTTAGCAGAAAAGGAAGAGATTCATACCTGAAGTGAGATAAATAGGAAAGGAACATTTGTTTTAGTGAAATTATCCCAAATGTTGGCATATGCAGCATGCTACTTATCAATTCCCTGACCTACAATGCCAGGCTCTTTTGCTGTCATTTTTTGAAACAGAGACTACTGGGGTAAAGTAAGATCCTACTCTCTTTCCTGTTACTTTTTCCTTTCGTGATGGTAGGAGGCAGCTCAGTATGGATTAACTGCTCGAAGAAAGTCATACATTTAAATCCAGTATTCCTATTTTCCTGAGAGCTTCTTTGTCAGTGAATATCTTCTACCATGAAATAAAAGAGGAAAATAAGTAGATAAGTCTTCACACTGATTCCGAATGGATTAAAATGTTTTCAGACTATCTTATGGATAATTTCATGTGAAGAGAAGATTGCTATATAACAAGGAGATGCAGTCCAGAAAGGGGATGATGAGGACAACTTCATGCAGGTGCCTGATGGCAGCAGTTGACATTACAGGGTCTCCCAGGAAGGAGGCTATATATACAGGTATTTCATGTCCTATGAGACCTACCACTGATTCTCATGTTCTTTAATTTTTCAGTCAAAATGAGTGGGTACTTTTATTGTTATGTAAGCTATCCATTCTATTAGAGGATGCAAATGAATTGTCAATATTTAAATAACATTTCCTAATATTGCTTGAGTTTTAAATTAATAATAATATAGTCTCAAATTATTGAGTACATACCATGTGTCAAACACTACCCTATGTGTTTTAGATGAAACTTCTCATTTATTTTGCAATAAAAATCCTGATAGTTAGGCAACCTTATTATTTTCTTTTTACAAATGGAGAAATTGAGCCTTAGAAAGGCTCATTACCTGGAGACAATACAGAGTCAGGATTTTAAGCTAGATAGTCTAACTCTGAAGCCCACCCAACTAACCATTAGACCCAGTGCTGTAATTTAGTTGTAACCTTTCCTTTTAAGTGTAAATTGGTGTTAATGAGAAGTGCTCATACAAGACAAACTTGAGATTGATAAAGTCTTCATTCTCAATTTCACTTAAATTCATAATGACTAAAACGCAAAATTTAAGGAATGTGTAAGAAAAAAAGTACAAAAGATTTACTCTTCTGGAGGAAATTCTAGAATATGGATACTTTCAAACACCCATTTTTAAGCAGGGTGGTTTGGCATTTCTTTCACTGAATGACTATTTAAGTTGATTAAAGCAGTTTACTAATGAATTCAAGTTACCAATACCTGGGCTCTGATCATGTCCACCCACATATAAGCTACAAGTGACACAGGGCTCTTGGGCCTGGATATACAGCTTGAGCACTCCAGGGCTCCTGACCTCTGAAGCTTGCAGGGCTGACATCCACACATCTCTCTGTTCACCAAGCCTTGTGACTGGAGGTCTATATCGGCCCCAACAAGGTGCCTTTTGTTTTGAACAAGAGTACTGGTCTGGCTAGTAGCCTCCTGAAGTCACAAAAGAGCAAAGCTGGCTGAGTTACAAAGTATAGAGATGGCGATGGTGATATTCAAGAAAGCTCTCCAGTTGGTCATTTGGTGGGTCATTCTAGAAACAGATCTGAAGAAGAGCAAGCATAAGACAATACATGAATATGAGCAGACCCTAAAAGATTAGATTAGTTAATGTAGAGAACAATGAGTCAGACTGAAGCAAGGACATTCATACAGTTGGATTCAGAGACTAATTGGAACAGAGCTTTTCCTAGAGGCTAGTCTTTATCTACCATGAAGTTTTATTATTGGGGTAGATTTCTCACAAGTCAGTACTGAGATAAATTAGGTTGTAGCCATGACTTGTCAAAGGTTCCTCATTAGGATGATTGCCCAATGACTTCTGTTCAAGAAATTCTGTCTCCCAATATCTAATACTTTCTAACAGTCCTTGAAAGCAGTGCTAAAAAAGGAAACACAATTCATCATATATATAATATTATGATAAGTAAATGTATGTATCTAGATTTACTTATCAAAATATTAAGTTAAGATTACATTTAAATATTGCAATGTATTTATCAAGCCATCTCTGCTTTCTCAAATTGGAGAGTTATAGGTAAAAGAAATATGTACTAGACAAACACATGCAGTAATTTTCTACACCTAAATTCAATCTCCATAATCATATTTAAATAAATACTTACCAGCTCTGCTCTATATACAAGAAAAATGAATATAGAAGCAGTCAGTAATACAGGAAAATAACTCTTTCATCTCCTCATATTCTGCCTTAAGTAAATTCAAGAAGAAAAATATTATACTGCAATATGTGTCATATATAGTTATCTAAACACCTTTCAAAATCATCTTTTTCAAAGAAGGGGTATGAGTACTCCTTAAATTAAATAATAATAATTGATGAGAGAGTTCAAGGGGACTGCAATTTGGAAATGTGCACAAGGTAAATGATTGTTCATTGGTTTTTTATTATAGTGACTCCCTGGTGGTCTGGTGGCTAGAATTTCTTCTTTTTATTAAAACTCCAGGATATTGCACCTTTGAAACATATATCTCAGCAAATAGCTGTAATTTCATGGAGAATCAGAACAAGTGATTTCTTAAAAAGGAAAATACATTATGTTTGTGCTTGAGTTTTATCAATGTTGCTATGCATATAATTCTCCTTTTCTCTTATTTAAAACTAGCTTATTTTCTTTAATGAAATTGGTACAACTTGAGTTCCCATAGGGAAGGGAATCTTTTCTCTATATTTTTTCATGTTTCTTTTTCCTGTAAAGAGAGAAACAACAACTTTTTGGATATATATTTTTTACTAATTATGGCTTAGAAATTCAATTCCAGCTGTGGCCCAGCTGAATTTGAAGCAATGGGTGATTTTGTTAGATTCTAATTGACACTTCCATATCACTTTCCTGTAAAGCCCAATATCAACATACCTGGTTCCCCATGGTTGCTTTTAGTTAAATAAATAAGCAGATAGAAGTCATTAGGTAGACTGCAAGTCAAATCTTTTGTTTACCTTTTTATAGCTGAAGAGTTGTAGGATTTCATAAGCTTCAAAGCACAACCTTTTACACTAACCTTTGTATAAACCTCAATAAAGCCTAGATTTTCTTGACTCACAGAAGGAAAAATATGTATAATCTGGGATAAAATGTCTTGTTAAACTTTTAACTAATTAAATATCATGTATTTTTAAAAAAGAAATTAATTGTCAACTATATAAAACTCCTAATATTTAGTAAGAGCTTAAATGTCTATTTCCTAATAATAGCTCATTTTTATGGGGTGCTTAAAATGAGCCAGATCTTGTTTTATGTACTTATATATTTTAACTCATTTCTTCCTCATAGAAATATCATGAGGGAGTATTAACTTTAAACTGTAATTCTTATTGAATGGAGGAGAACACTGAGGCATAGGCAGGTTGAAGATTCATCCAAAGTTACACAAACAGTAAATGACTGAACTGGGTTTAGATCACAAGCCATGTGGGTATGGAAAAGGAACCCTTACTCACCTTACCCTAGCACTTCTCATAAGGCAGAAGAAGTTTTCAAGCAGAGTTTTGTGGTTTTTTAAATTTTTATTGGAGTATAGTTGATTTACTATGTTGTGTTAGTTTCAGGTGTACAGCAAAGTGAATCGTTATGCGTACACATATATCCTCTCTGTTAGATTCTTTCCCCATATAGGTCAACAGAGTATTGAGTAGACTTCCCTGTGCTATAAAGGAGGTCCTTATTAGTTATCTGTTTTCTATATAGTTGTCTGCATATGTCAATCCCAATCTCCCTAGTTTTTCCCCCTCTTTCCCCCCTGGTAACCATAAGTTTGCTTTCTACATCTGTGACTCTATTTCTGTTTTGTAGATAAGTTCGTTGGTACCTTTTTTTTAGATTCCACGTATAAGCAATATCATATTATATTTGTCTTTCTCTGTCTGACTTACTTCACTCAGTAGGACCACCTCTAGGTCAAATAGAGTTTTGAGAGTCAAATTCCAATTCTTTATGTTGTTGACAGCATGGATAATACTAAATAGTAAAGAATCCTTCTTCCAAAAAGATAAACACCAAATGCATAAAAACAGGGAAAACATGAATTATTTCTTTAGACAGCAGTCAACATTTATTGAACAAATCGGAAAAGTGAGATTCCACTTATATTCCAGTAGGGAGAGACAGAAAGTAATCAATCAATCAATCCATGATAAGTGCAATGTGGAAAACAAAGGAGAGAGCTATCAAGGGTGAGGTCTTCTGGGTGGGATGGCTGGATAGTGAGATGGCATCCCCATTCCCTTCAATAGAAAATTTCATCTGCTACCTGAGTTTAGATCTGAGAAAGAGGAAGGACCAAAACTGTGTGTAAGTTCATGTACTTGAAGAACAGTGGGGAGGAGAACAGGTCGAGAGCATTACAGGTGCAGGGGTGCTTGATGGGGGAGAGGTTGGAGAGGAGACCTTGGCCTGATCCTGTGGACCTCATAGGTTATGGCTCAGGGGAGAGGCAGGCTGAGAAGGGACACAATTGGCTGTAGGTTTGTAAACAGCAGGTCCTGGTTACTGGGCATAGAATGGGTGGGGCTGGGAACCAGTGCCGAGGGTGAGAAGCGATGGAGTCAGGGCACATCGGGATGCAGAATACAACATCTGGATGGCACTTGACAGTTCTCAAAGCACGTTTATATCCCACACAGCTGGCAATCAAGCTGTGAGAAGAAATAACATCTCATTGGAAGGAGCAGTCCCCTCTTTAAAAGTGCAGCACAAATCACAGAATAGGTCTGATTCAGCTCAAACACTACCCAAATATGAAAAGCACACATTGCCTGGATTCACTGCAAGGGCTAGCCGGTTTTTGATTTACAGCTGAGTAGAAACATAACAAAGTAGGTGCATTGCTGTTTGTCAACATTCAACCTCTGGAATCAGAGAGTAGGGGCTCAGGGAAAATGATGCATACATATTGACAGCTCTCATGACAGAGCACACACTGTTTTTCTCCTTGTAAACAGCAGGCCCCTGGTTTGGTGGCCTCCAGAGCGTATGAAGGAGATCAAGGCTGCTAAGCTTCCCCTGGGCAAAAATACAGATAGGAATGTGTAGCTTGCATTTTCACAGGGCAAAGGAGGGACAGAATCAAAGTGTCCTGTGCCAGGACATGGACTGGCCCTTTCTTTCTGAGCTCAACCTGCCCTTAAAATACTTATCTCTATACCCTCCTTGTTCTTTAATTTCTGACAATAATATTTCCAATTTATTCTTTTTTTTTCTACTGTAAACAAGGGCATGTGCTAAGCTCTAAAACTGGAAATGATAATGATAATAAAAATGGTATTCTCAAGGAAGTTAGAGTTGTGCATGGCAGATAAGAAAAATATATAGAGAAAGAGCTATAACCAAGCAGAAGGTTTTCTAAGAGAGGCACTTAAGAATTGCTTTCAATATGCTAAACAGGAAAAACTCAACTGGAAAAGTCAAGAAGTTTTTTAAAGGTCATTGAAGGATAGGCAGGATTTGAGGAGATTGGAGAACCCAGATGATTTAGGTAATAAGAGCATCAACTTGCTGCTCTCACGCAATTCTTGTGATGTGAAAATTTATCTTAAGATTACTTGTGTAAAGACACACAGAAGTAGTCCTTTATCATATCTATGCCTAATTACAAATATCGTACCATATTTACTGGCTCTCAACTATCAAGCAGCATGTTTGAGACACATCAGTTAGATGTTATGATCAATCCTTCCTTCGCTTTTATGTGCATGATATTTTGAACTTTCCCTGATTCTCCAATGTCCCTTCCTTCCTTCTCAAATGCTACCCTATCCATAAACATCACTTCCATTCCCTCAGATGTATTCTGGCCCCTTCTTTTGTTCGTCCATAAACCTCAGTTGAAGGGCCATTTAAATGTGGGTTATAGTAGAGTTCTCATACTAGATTGCAAGTCATGGTTCCCTATATCCACTACAAGACCTATCATCATACTGTACTCAAAATTATTTCTTGATCAACATCTGTTTAATCAGATAATGTGAATACAGTACTTAGCTCAGTGCCTGTCACAGGATAACCCTCAATAAGCAGTACCTTATTATTGAGTGAATTGGTGGTTGGGTGGATAAATCTGTTGTGGACAAATGCTTTTCATGTCTACTTAATAAAATAAGAATCTTTGCCTTGACCAGCAATAATCTGCAAAAAACCAAAACAATACAGTAAAGGAGAGTGGCTTTTACTTTCAAGATTTCTAGGAGGGAAAGGAGTGCTGTAATTGCAAAGCAACCAAGAAAATGGAAAGAAGTTCCTCAGGAGAGAGACTTAGCCAAGAGAGTGAGGCTGGAAGAGTAGATATAAAAAGCACTGCACGGTGCCTGGCACAAAAATAGTTGTAGGAAAACTCCTGTCAGTTGAATGTTCTGCACACAGAAGGATTTAATTAAAATTCATGAATTCATGGATTTTTTTCTGAGTTGGAGAGAACATAAAAGTGTTTGGAAGTCATAGAAAGAAAGGGCTTTTCTTCTTAAACGTAACATTGAAGCTGCAAGGAAGAAGCTTTTGCTTAGAAAATGGGTATAATTGGTATAGAGCTAAAGAAGAGGAACATGACTCGGGCAGCCAGATGCATGATGCCTGGGACAGGACTCTGTACCCTCACCGTGTACTTTCAGTTTAGTCATTTGGTTGCAGATATTACCCTATAATTCTGACATTATAGTAATTTACTAAACTCTCAATGTTCATTTAAGTTGCATAGAATTGATAAGTAATTGAGGAGACTCCAAGGGGCAGAACTGCGTCCCATAGGTGGCAGTTGCTATTGTAGGAAACCCTTAGTGCGTCTGATGCAGTTTGCTTATCTTTGGTGTGGAGTGTTTTGTTTTTGAAGCAATAGTTTAGTAGGCTGAATAATGTCCTTTCAAATCTACCCCTTCCTAATTCCTGCAAACTGTAAATTGTATCTTATATAGCAAAAGGAACTGTGCAGATGTGATTAAGTTAAAGATCTTGGGGGTGATGAGTTTATCTCCAGGTGAGACCTAAATCCTATCACCAGGGTCCTTATGAGAGGGAGGCAAGAACGTCAAAGGAGGATGTAGGAGCTGTGATGGCAGGATCATGAGACTGGGCTGATGGGAAGAAGGGGTCATAAGCCAAGGAATGCAGGTGTCTTCCAGAAGCTAGAAAATCAAGGAAAGATTCTCCTCTGGAGACTCCAAAGAAACCAGCCCTGCAAATACCTTGACTTTAGCCTAGAAAGACTGATTTTGGACTTGTGGTTTCCAGAACAATAAAAGAACATATGTGTGTCACTTTAAGCCATTAAGGTTGTGGTCATTTGCTACAACAGCCATAGGACACTAATACAAATGAGTATGGAGGAAATCCCAATAAATATAATTCTTGTGTTAAAGAGGAGGGTGGGGAATTTAAGGACACTGCCTTTCCACAACCAGTCTGAGGGGCCTGGGATGAAGGAAGGCAATGTCCTGAGTGGAATGGCTTCCTAATTTTCTATGCAACTGGAAAAGAGAGGATGGAGGTAAGGAGAGCATGACACCATTTTTCCTCTTGTGAAGTTCTTATGACCTGGGAATTTACATCCAGAATAATCTGGTTAAAATGCCCAGAAGTAGTTCCTTGACACATCTCCATCTACGTACATGTATCCTACCAAAGACACATGAGAACATGTGAAGGTTAACAGCAAATGTTTCTCCTCCATTTAGTTCAGCTTTAAGCGGGTCCTACTGGTGTTACTCCAGGATGGAGAACAGGCGTGTTCTGTGCTCCGTCAATACTCTTGGAATATTCTGGGAACAACCTGAATTCCACAGTTGTATTACTGTGCGACCATACGCTGCGAAGTTTTGACTTTCACATACATTGAGGGATGCGGTAATTACGGTGTTTGCTTCACCATGCAATCAGATTTGTTCACTCTATTCAATAAACCATAGTTGTTTCTACCTCCTATAGGGAAGGGCTGTGCTAGGTTCAGGAATAAGGCACAGTCACTATTAAGCATCTCAAGAGTCTAGGGAGGGAAATCGACAAGTATCTGGGGACACAGTATTCACATATTAAGGCAAGGGGTGGTGTAGGAGCCCAAAACCCAAATGCGACGGTGGGGAGAGACTTAAATTAGATAGACTCCCACCGTGATTGAAGCGGACAGGAGGAAGGTTGTAAGAATATACAATTTAGTTTAAATATAATCCATCCTCCCACTCCTTTTAAAAATATCTTTCAGAAGACTTTTATTTCATGTGTGATTGTTCAAAAAACACACTGTTCTTATGTTCAGTAAAACCCGCGGGAAGTTTTCTGTATGGCAACCATTGACGTTAACGGGCTGCTGTGGTTAAATCTGCATGGGTTACTTTGAAAAACTACAGTGACACACTAAATGCTGTATTTTGTATTGTAGGATGGCAACTGCTGATTGCACTGACCCGGAGTACACAATTTTAGGGAGCAACGGTTTCCTGTTTCACGTCTTCCATTTCATGTACCGAGAAGTAATCTCAACAGAAAACCGTGGTTATCTTGGCGTACTGAAATAATTCTCACCTTCAAATTTGTAAAGCCACAATATATTTCCTTTAGGAAGCTTTCATAACCTCAAAAAGAACTCTAAAACACCCAAATCCCTCAAATCCCTACACAGTTCGCAAAGGAATATGTGCCTTCCAGCAATATTTAGGTTTTGCCAGGAATGTCAATATGATAGATTTTGGAACCATCCCATATTTTAATTCAAATTCAAATAAATCCTATGCCAGGGCCTCTGTGTAAATAGAGCTCTTTCAAGGGGGAATCAAATATAGAAGTAATTTGAAAAGAAACCTGAATTATTCCTTTAAATAAACTCAAAGTAAAACTAAATTAAACACTAGGATCTTATTTTCTTACCTAATATCTGGATCCTAAGATAAAGTTTAAGTCAGTCACATAACAGGTTGTTGTGACTCTTGTTGATCATGGCAGTTTATTTGAAACCAATTTACCAGGGTGGCGTATCTTTAACCTAAACTGACCAGTTGTCAGAATTGACTGAGCCTACCACATATTTTCCTGTCATTTACTTGCAGCTTTTCCAAAGCAACTCAAATGACTGTGCTAGCTTTCTGGAAAAGACTTTCGAGGAGAAAATATAAAGTTTTATTTTTCAATGTTGCCATTTGTTCTGAGATAGTTAAATATAAAGAATATGCTGAGAACAACAAAGGTCACTTTAACGAGTATTTATGTATATTTTAAGTCTTTTGGAAAATATTTCAAGCACATTGGAAATTAGAGATTAAGAAGATCATACACATGCTGAGAAATCTTATACATATAAGGCATTTGAATGCACCAATTTTTAAAGCAATTAAGTGGTTTGGGGACCTCAGCTTCCCTCCTGCATGCATTGTACAGTTGACCTTGAATGACATAGTAGTTAGGGGCACTGATCAAATTTGATAAGAATTTACTCTGGTGTCAGTGAGGGAAGTGGACTGAAGGTAATAAGTCAGCAGGCAGGAAAATGAGTTAGGAGGACTTTGATAAAGTACATTTGACCCTTGAACAACATGGGCTTGAACTGCACAGGTCCACTTATACAGGGATCCGCTCTATATAAGTAGATCCATGGGTCCACTTATAGAGATGTTTTTCAATAGTAAATACTACAGTACTATACTGTCTGTGTTCAATCAATGTCCAGTTAGCAATGGACAGGCTCAAAACAAGGTGACAGCAGGCAGAAGGAGCTGGATCAAAGATTACTCAAAAAAAAAAAAGTATAAAGATAAAATTAGCACAGATTGAGATACTAAGATATATTTCTGCCACATAAAAGGTATTCTTAAGCAACAAGGATAGATTTTGTTTTTCTAGAACCTCTAGACTTTTCTTAAAGGGAAGCATTATAAAATCAAAAGATTATCTTTCCTGGGCTTTGATCCATCTCTAGTTAAATAAAAGAGAGAGAAAGGGGGATGGGGAGAGAGAGAGAGAGAGAGAGAGAGAGAAAAGGGCTACGTACTCTCTGTGTGTTTTTCCTCCTCACTCTATCCAGTTGATATATCTTGGTGTAATTGACCATCTCACCTCACTTGTGTAGTCACAAAGTCCTCCAAAACTCACTTTTCTGCCTGCTGACTTATTGCCTTTATTGGGTCCTCTCCTAACAAATTTCTAGAACACTCTCTACCTCCACTATTATCCCATTCTCTGCATTTTATTGCAATGAGTTGTTTAGTGTCTGACTTATTTGGAAGTTCTACTGGAGTCAGGGCTTGTCTATATCGCTCACTGTCAATCCATGCTTAGCACAGGGCATGGCTCCTAGAAAGCATTCAATACTCTTTGGTTGATTATGTGAACAAATGAATAGATAAATGATATGACTTCTAAGAGGTCACATAAGGAGTAAGGAGTGTGAAAGGAGTGTTGGCTAATTTATATTATTTTCTCATTGCTAAAAAGCAAACTCTACTCCTTTCTCATCTAGCAGACCAAAGAGTAATAGTAAGATTTTAATAACCTCTTACTTTGCTTATTCCAGCAAGATTCTTCCTGATTTATAGAATCTGATAAAAAAAAAATGTATGATTTGAACATTGCACAAAACCCCAGTGAAATCAATGCATGTTACAGCCAAAGTTTTGGATGTAATGGCATGCTAATCTGATGGAAAAAAAATTGGGTGGCTGATAAAATATCTACTTAGATTTCTTCCATAATATCAACAAATATTAAAGGCATTTAAAACTGATTTTTAATAATTTTTTAATAGAACTGATATAATTGACCTATTAAACCCACCAAATAACCAGTCAATAAATTGTCAATCTATATGAACAATTTGATTTGTTTAAAATTATATAATTGCAAAATGTTTCTGGTTGTCTGTTTGGGGTGATGGGGCCCCATTAAACTGTTGTCTTCACTTTGTGTATGTTTGAAATTTTTCATAATAAAAAGTTAAACAACATGTGACCAAATTTCTAAAATAAGACAAAAATATAGGAAGTCAAGACACAAAAATAAACTTTGTCATCTTTATATTTGTCCTAAAACTTATATTTCCATATGAACAGCCTGAAAATTTTCAAGGGCCCATTAATATTCAATGGTCTTTAAGTTTGAGATCAACCAGGTAAGAATAGATTAGATTACAACACATCTGTGATGTTTTCCAGTTTTTTGACAATGGAGTCTGTCAGAATGCTATTAGTTTGAAAATACTACATTCATCTTTACTCTGTGATGCCAGCAGAGTCACTACACCCTTCAAAGGGCCCAACTCACTATTAGTATGTGGCTTACCTGCCAGTGAGATTTTGGCACCTAAAATATAATTACTTGAGCTTTTAGCAATACCTTCCTTTCATTTATTTTTACAGAAGAAAAATGTCAACACCAAGAGATTATACATACAATGCACTGAAATCTATGGCATATTTTGCATGGCTGCTTAAAAGATAACCCAAGCAAAATGCATGCAGTAACTTGACTTGTAACTCTGCTGGATGAGAGAAAATGTGTTATCCATAATACATTCGGGAGTGTTTGTGTAAGATATGCGCAGTCCAAGTAACATCTCTGACCAGTAATTTGACTTCCCATAATAGCAGCTTGCTTAAGGCATATATCAAGAAAAATATGCTTCCTGGATCAATTTAGATATGGTAAAGCAAGGTTGCACACGCATTACTAGGAGGAGGGGAATTCCCTCCTCCTAGCCTCAGTAAACCATGTAGCCTAGCAGAATGACTATTGTGCCACAGTGTGAAGTTGGTGAAGAAATATTCACTGAGGAGCTCTTATTTGCAGGGCACAATGTTGCCTTGGGTACCAACATAAATTAAAGAATATGCATTGCCCTCTAACACCTTTTAATCTATTTGGGAGATGTCATACATAAACTAAATTAATAGCCCTCATAAAACAAAATAGATTAAGTAGAAATATAGTAACTTTCTGCACTAAAATCATGTTTCTACTATAATACGGCATTGGTACATGTGCAGTAAAAACTGGTTTTAGAGTCAAGGGTAATTAGCCAAAAAATGCATTTTTTATTTATTTTGTTTTTGTGAAAGGAAGCTTTTAGCTTCACAGACTATAATAGTAAAGACAAGGTGGAGACTGGGTACATGAGATACTGGGATCAGACAGTGGAAAGCGTAGGCCAAAAATTATGAGATACAATCTCAGTATGGAAGAAAAAGCAAAGTATTTGGATTTCATTATAAGCGTTGTACTGAGATGGGTCATATGTAGATGAGACCTTAGATTACATATACTCTAGTTTATTATTTCTTCCTCTGCTATTTTTCTTTATGAGCTATCTTCCTAACTAATACAAACATAAAAATACCCAACAGATATTAGAACCAGATTAAATCTTTGAACACAAACAGGGCCTTATGCCCCATCTATACTTATTATGAGGTGAATTGTGTCCCTCTCCAAATTTATATGTTAAAGTACTAACCTTCAAAGCCTCAGAATGTGACTGCATTTGAATGTAAGATCTTTAAAGAAGTAATTAAATTAAAATGAAGTCATGAGGTTGGGTCCAAATCTCATATGTCTCATGTTCTTATAAGAAGAGAAAATTTGGGCACAGACACGGACAGAGGGAAGATTACGTGAAGACACAGAGAGGACAGTCATCTACAAGTCAAGGAGAAAGTTCTGAACAGATCTCCCCTGTGGTCCTCAGAAGGAATCGAACTGAAGACACACCTTGATCTCAGACTTCTAGCCTCTAGAACTGTGAGAAAATAAATTTCTGTTGTTTAAGCAGACAGTCTGTGATACATTGCTATGGCAGTTCTAGCAAACTAATTCAGTAGTTAAAATACATATACCTTCAAACAACAGGAAAACATGTTAAAATGTAAAATAATGCATCAGGCTTTTCTATCCTGTATATCTTTATATGTTAGCACAGCACAGTAGAATAAACTGAAAACTGAGAATGTACCATCTACATCTACATATTTTGCCAAGATAAGTAATTCAGTCTTCAGTACTTAGTTTCTCAGAATCACTATATCTGTTATATAATTAACAAAAGGTTCAACACAGAATGGAGTTCATCATCAGGCTACTTATGAGGTATAGTAAGCTGCCAGTGAACTGAAGTATAGAACAAGTACAAAAGTACAGAGAGACTTCACTCCAGAGGGAGTCAAAATTTTACTAAGGAATATTTATGTTTTCTCTAATAATAAATAGATACTTATTAGAAGAGAAGGAAAAGGACTTACTTGTGCAGTCTTAAATATTAGATAATATTCCTTTCATTCTGCTGGGGGACAAAAAGGGAAAACTGAATTTCTGCAAGGTAAATACAGCATATTGTATTGGATTCTTAAAAATACTGTATTTGATTACAAACTGGAGATCCAGATGAGCCTGGTGGCCATGTTTACTGGAGAAATTTTATCCTCCTGTTTACATTTATTGTAAATGATTCTGTTAAATCATAGGGGATATCTGCAAATTTTTAGGCACTAATTTTCAAAGACAATGAAGCCCTCTGGGTGACTCTTGCATTTCCTTAGCAGATAGTTTAGTTTTAAACTACATACTTTCCCTTGGCAAAGTGAGAGATGAAAAGCCTGCTATAAAATTGATTTGGCATCTGTAATAGTCCTCTGTACCCGTGGGGCATACATGCCAAGACTCCCAGTGAGTGTCTGAAACCGTGGATAGTAGCAAACTCTATATATACTCTGTATTTTCCTATATATACATAACTATGATAAATTTAATTCACGAATTAGGCAAAGTAAGATATTAACAACAATAACTAATAATAAAATAGACAATTAGAACTTTATCCTGTAACAAAAGTTATATGAATGTGCACTCCTCTCTCTCTCTCCCCCTCCCTCCTTCCCTCTCAAAATATCTTATTGTACAAAGATAATGCCTTTTCCATCTTAATTAAGCACTTATTATGCACTGTGGCTGTAACTTTTGCAGTTTGAGCTGCGACAGCAAAACTAGCATAAATTTCTTTTCCCTCCTTCTCAGTTTTTGTGGATAAAGATTGGTTCTTAACATAGATCTTAGCAACCTCAGCATACGATTTTTTCCCTTTCTTTATGAAGTTGAGGACTTTCACTTTTTCACTTACAGGAAGCACGTTATGGCTTTTCTTTAGCATGTCCAAACTGCCAGCATCACTACTCTTGCACTTTGGGGCCATTATTAAGTAAAATAAAGGTCACTTGGATACTAGCACTGCAGTATCATGACAGTTGACCTGATAACCAAGAAAGCTACTAAGTGACTGCTGGGTGGGTGGGTCGTGATGGAAAAAGGGATGATTCAGGACTTGGCAGGACAGAACAGGACCACCTGAGATTTCATCATGCTACTCAGAATGGCGTGCAATTTAAAGCTTATGAATTGTTTATTTCTGGAATTTTCTGTTTAATATTTTCAGACCACAGTTGACTGGGAGTAAGTGGAACTGCTGGTAAGGGGTGGTGACTTACCTAAAAGAATGTTTTGGAAGAAGTAGTACTAACCGAGAAGCTCTCTTCACAAGCACATGTCCAAAAATTCAAATGTCACTCAGATCTGAGGAGCAGTCCTTGCCCAAACATTCCCAGTAAAATTACCTTTACACTCTTCATTGTCATATTTTAGAAAGAAAAACTGTACTTTTACTTGTGGATTTTTTTTGCAAGATTGCAAGTTACTCAAATTGTGTGTTGGGCATATCCATTTTAACCTGGTAGAATGTGTAGATTTAAAAAATATTTTTACAATAAATTTTGGCTGTTCCTCAAATAAATGACCAGGGATATGCCCTTGCAATGTTTACACAAAGAAGAGGTGAAATATTTGGTCGCATGTTCTTATTCTTTAGACATGATCCTAAACATTTTAATTGACTAGATGATTCATTAAAAATTAATTAGTGTAATTAATGTTATCTAAATTTATCCCAAAACAAAGCATCTTCCTACAATAAATGCAGACAGTATCTATATATCGAATGTCCAAAAGGGGACAAATCTTTAGATAGTATAACATATACCTTAAGGGATTCAAATATTTCAAGGCAAATGCACAATTTTACCTTTTAGAAATGTAATTAGAATTCTTTAATCAAAATTTAGTTAAAACAAAACAAAAAGTAGCTAGCAAGCATATGATACACTATTTTATTACTTCTTTTCTAATGTGTTTGAGCCAAGCATGTCTGACCTATAAAGTGTTCTGAATACTTGTTAAAATGTCCTGATTAAACAGTGATGGTTTACGGGTAAATAGAAAATAATGTAATTCCAAGAATTTTGACTTCATGCAATTTGCTCACAAGTATTTTCTTCACTGAATGTTGTTTAAATGAGAGTGTCACACACTGTGAGTGATAATAACATTTAACAAGAAAGAAAACTGTCACTGAAGAGCATTTCAAGCTAGTGTCTAAAGACCAAAAATCAAGCTTCATTCAAATAGCCAGCTAATGACAACTTTTTAACTATCAGGCTAGTCAAAGTTTGACCACATGTGTGCAATTATAAAGCCTGAAATGTTTCATAATCTTTCCACTACATAGTGAATGAATTCTGCCAGGCATTTCAACAGTCTGTGAGATACATATTTTATTTTTCTTCAGTTAGTTCATCCAAGTTACTCCTATACGACTTAATTATATTGCCTCTTTTGTAAAGTCCAAGACTTAGGTAGCCAACTACCTAAGGCCTTTTATTAATTGATACTATTTGTCGTATAATTTAATACTAATATTAATTACAACAGGGGTAATATATCAAAAATGTAATTTGATATTTTCTATTGATCCAAAGATAGCTGTTCATATTTTGAAAAAGTAAAATGGTGAAATCAATTGCTTCTAATCATAGACTCTTAGGTTTGGAGTGTTGCCCTGCCTAAGTAAACATCCTAACCTCCTACCCATTGCAGTGATCTGTTCTGTCAGAGCTTAAGGGTCATTCTGACCCTGCTTGAATTCTTGTCTTGCACTCAGTCTCTCCATACCCAGCAAATCCATTCTTGGATCTTGAGCACTCTCAGGGCTACAGAGCACTTCCTTGAAGGACGTTAGACTCTGTCTTCCTGTAACTTCCGCCCTTAGTCCAATTTCTGAAACTTAGAGCTAAGTCTTCCCTCAGCATAACAGTGCTGCACACATTTGGAGACAGTTGAATGGAACAGTTTCTGTTTGACCAGTTTACTCTTTCCAGGGCACTGAGTCGGCGCTAGTGCAAATGGATAATATACTTTCTTTCCCACTAGCGCTATGAGCTCCCAATGTCAGCGTCTACTTTGAAATGGAATGTGAAACTCCCACTATTCATAGACTATTGGAAATTATGAATGCCATTGGATTTGTGGACTCCTCAGATAAAAAGGGAATTCTTGATTGAGATGTGCTCTGGAAGCCCAGCTTGGACACTTGTGTAGAGACTGAAGCAGACAAAAATCTCAAATGGAGATTTGCAAAGAGTTTTTGTGTCTTAGGAGGACAGCCATCACTAAGTTCTGTCAGATATGCTGAGGATTTCTGCTGGTTGGAATCTTTTTTTTTAGCAAACTTTTTCACATTCTGTCTTAATTTTTCCATTTTGCTTAGGTTTCTGGGCTACCATAATTTTATTCCCTTTTAATTGTTTTTTCACATTTTGATTAGATATTAAAAATAAAACAAATACTCCTAGTATGAAATAACGCATTTATTTTCTTTAACATTGTTTTCCTATATTTTGAAATTGTTTCCATCTTTCCATAAACAATGAATCCTAAAGCCATCATCACAGATAGGCTCAGATTATACTGAAGATTGTTATCAGTGAGACAGTTGTAATGTGATTCTTTTGATAGTGTGATAGAAATTTTGGAATCTTGGTATTTCTTGGGCAGTGTTATATCAAAATTATATGGGAAGGAATCATGTCCCTTGAATAAATAATCTTCCATATAAATATGTGCAGCTGCATGCATCCAGTAAGTTATAAATGAGTGCGCATTCCACAAATGATATATGTCATATAATCCATGTATATGCATGCATGTGTATGTATGTGTGTGTGTAGATATACGTACAGATATACATATATCTTTTTCATTTCTCCATTTTCAAAATATTTTTCTCCTATGTTCTAACATCCTCGGTTATGATCATATAATAATACAATTAATTGTAAATGAAAAATTCAGTTGTTCAGTGCATTACTTGGCACACAGTATCAACTCATTACAGATGTATTTTCATTTCACTAGACTTAATTGATCTTTTATTTGAGCACTGGACACTCAATGTTGTTTTTGGAGATTTCAGCCTAACTGATTAGGATGTTTACTATATGCAATGTTAGTAGCCTTAACTGTTTTTAAGATATTTTATTTCTGTCCAGAATTTTTTTTAAAAAGGAAAAGAAAAAGTAAATTCAGTATGTTCTTGTTTATCCCAAGCTATCCCAGCAATACTTTGGTCTTCCTAACAGAGTCTCATAAACACAAGATGAATGAATTAATTTATCAAGTTCTATAAAAACAGCAGATTCTGTGACTGCCTGCACAGACCCCAGCTCTTAATCATAGAATTATTCATTCAGTAGCAGCTGAGACTGGCTGATGAATAGCTCTACACATTTTTAGAATTATTTTCAAGTAAACTGACATGCTGCTTTCTAAATGTAAACCAGATAGTATATAACCATGATGGCATTTTAGAAGTCATGATAAGGCTGTATGACATATGGAAAACTGTTTTTACCTGCAGTGATGAGATAAAATAGATGATTTCATTAATGGAGCACAAACAAGATTTAGTACTGCTTGATGTGGAAAATTGTGATTTATCCTGTGCCATCCAGAATGGGATGAATGGATTAATGCCCCGAGGAATCATGTTAAGGGCCAGAAATTCAATATCAAGATGTGCTGGAAGTAACAGGTGAAGGGGAGAAAGCTTGGCAAGACGAAAAAGAAAGAAGGGGCTATGGAAACACATCTCACCTCTTCTTTTTCTCTACAACATAACTACAACATGTTATGGTCAAAAAGAACACTTGTTAAAAAGCAGGCAAATAAGCTTTAAAGCAGCCTTCCATAGCTCAGGTAACACATAAATTATTCTTGGAGCCCTCAGGAAAAATAAACAAGTCCCTCTTTTTAATCGTGTTATGGTATGATGGAAAGAAAATCAAAGCTATGCTGGTATCAGCGGTGTCATTGAGGGGTGTAGCCTCCAAACCCTCTCCAGGAAGAAAGGAAACAAATTACTATAAGTTCATGATATTCTAATCAACGCAAAATGATGGTTAGAAATAGGTACTGGAGAGCAGACATATTACCTATAATACCTGCTAACGAGAAAGTCTTACAAAGAATATTTAAAAAAACTACACTAAGTCTCTATTTGACCTACCCTCTGCTTATCTTCCCTTCCTTCCTTCTTTCCACTTCACCATGTCCACCAAGATTTCTAAACACAAAAGCCACCAGGATTGGCCCTTACTGATCTCTCCACCTGGAGACTCCTTCTCTCAGAACTCTGTATGACAAGCCAGTTAGGTCTCCTCAAAGAAACCTTTTCTGACTAACCGCTCCCCGCCCCACTGCCTGCATTCTCTAGTAATATTACCCTGTTTTATCTTTCTCATCAGGCTTACGAGTCCCTGAGATAACCTTCCTATTCGTTTCCTATTTAATTGCCCATTTCCTCCCACAAAAATGAAAGTTCTAGAACACAGGAACATCATATGTTTTCTTCCACCTTTATTGCTCATGCCTAGAATAGTGCCTGATTGCTGAGTAGCAGGTATTCAATAAAAAGGTGATGAATAAATATACCTGAGAACAAATTAACTACAAAAATGACTTGTCCTGTCTTTTTCTCAAGTATCTTAAGAATAAATAGAGTGAGCTGTTTGCCTTTTAAAAGTAACACAGAAATGTAATTCACTACACTTGGAGATATCACAAATGATACTGTAGTCTTACTAGTAGCAAAATGAAATTTTATCACAGAGTTTAATCAGTGAATGCATGGTGCTCAAAATACCTAAATGCACGACAAGTATGGTTGTGAAAATATTTGCATGCCGTGGGTTGAAGCTCAGTGAGCGAGAGTCACTGGAAAATGCATTACACATCATTCCTTTTCCAGTTTTTGAATTCGAGAGTAGGGACGATGTAGGTGTATAATCTTGTTCTTGTATTTCGGTGAAAGACTACTCCTCTCTTAAACAGAACAAACGGTGACCGAAGTCAATGCTTTCTTAAGAACCGGTTTTCATAAGCCCAGCTACCCATCCATTCAGTCAGAAGATGGGAAGGCAGAATAATGTTTAGATTCTTTCTACAAAGGCCTCCTACAGTGACACAAAAGTAGTGGAAGGGTATTCATGATATTTCCTCCTTCCACCAACTGTGTCTGATTCAAGGGGGCCCCCAACTCTCTCCCCAGCTGCAGAGGCATTTTCTTTATTTTGAAAGTTAATTCCACTCACAGCTGGAACTCAAAGCAAAGAGTGAACATTGGAGGGAGTGGGGTGGGGGGAGGAAAAAGCTTTCCTTGAATTTGGTCTTGTACTTGTTACAATGACAAAAAGTAATATTCCTCAAGCCAAAAGGAGCCTCATTATTTAGTTTCAGGTTACAGGCTTGAAAGCAACGATCTGAGGAGTAGCTCCGTGCTTTAACGCACGCATAAGCATTATTTCTCTAGGCGGAGTCCCACTGCGCCAGACAGCTGGTGTCATTTTATAAATACGCTGCACCCTTCATGTCACCAGGGATAAAATACTATGAAATCCAACCACGATCAGAACCTAACTAGATGTGTTATTGTCATTCTTTCACATTTGTAGTACACAAATTTGCATGTTTCCTTCACCCTTCAGGCACCAGCTGAAGACCACAGATGTCTACTATATATACAATAGATAACTAATAAGGGTGTATAGCACAGGGAACTCTTCTCAATACTCTGTAATGACCTAAATGGGAAAAGAATCTAAAAAAGAGTACATATATGTATAATTGATTCACTTGGCTGTACTGCAGAAGCTAATGCAACATTGTAAATCAACTATACGTCAATAAAATTAAAAAAAAAAAAAAAAAGACCACAGATGTGCATGTAGTTTAAACCTGGTCTTTGTTTTAGTAAGTTCTATGAATTACATACTTTACACTCTTAAGATAATATGAGGGAGAAAAAGTAAATACTGGATATAAATAATATACTAAAATTCATATTTTCTAAAATACTCCAAGAGTAATTTCTGTTGATTGCTTTTTCAGAGGAAGCTATTCTACTTGCTTCCAATCATATTCCTCAAAAACTCTGATCTTGTTTACCTGGTAGATACGTATGCAACAGCCTCCAAGCAAAGCTTAATTCTCTTTCACCTCTTTAGGAGAGAATTAGGATTAGATATTATTAGGACTAAATATTTTTAATATTGTAGAATTTCATCTTGCCTCTGCAGCATATTAATACAGTTTAGCATGTGTATGAGTTTCCTCTTTTCAAGTATAAAAATCGCGGCAAACTTGATGCAAAACAACACGAATGTATTCATTTACAGTTCTGGAGATTAGAAGTCTGAAATGAGTTTTATGGGCCTAAACTCAAAGTGTCATCAGGGCTGGTTCCTTTTGGAGACTCCAGGGGAGAATATGTTCTTCATCTTTTCTGGCTTCTAGAAGCTGCCAGCATTCCCTGTCTTATGACCTCACCATTTCAATCTTGGCTTCCTTTTTATCTCTGACCTCCTGCTTCCCTCTTTGATTCCATCAGGTCTATCCAGGACAGTCCAGGATAATGTCCCCATCACAAGATCCTTAATTTAATAAAATCTACAAAGACCCTTTTACCATATAGGGTACCATGGTCACAGGTTCTGGGAATTTGACATCTTGTGGGTACACTTTTCAGTCTACCACTGCATGCAAACCATAAACAGAAAATATATATTACCAAATAATTTTGCAATGCTGGGAAGATCAGACTGTAATTATTAACTATCACTCTGAAAACATATTACTGGGATAAAGTAATATCTAATTTCATCCATAAATGTAACTTCATTACATGCATGCTCTTTTGGCAGTGTTCTTTAATAAAAATGATCAAATTCAAAATATTGATAAGAATAAGAAAATCTTAATGACATCACTTCTAATCATAAGTATGAAGAATGTATTTTATTTCTTTGTGAAAGGCTTTTGGAAAAGAGTTGGATTCTTAAATCTCTTAAAGGATTCTCATGTTATTTTATGAATTTTCAAAATTCAGCATTTATTGTCTTCCTAAAGAAAGTTGTACTACACAGTGAAGCGACTTTTCATGGACAGAAAATATTAACCATAAGTCTGTACATGCACAGTCAATAGAATTATATTGTTTATCTTTCATATAGAAGATTTGAAAATTGAATCCTTGAGCCATGTTCATATTAATAGTAATATAACACAGGTTAGGCATAGCAATTAAACTTTTTTGGCAGTAAAAAAAAAGTATGTGGAGATAGAGTTTGAATCATATTTCTAAAACTAAATTTTTAGGCACTACCTTAAATGGTTATTCACAGGATTTTCGAGGGATGTGGTAGAATTAGTTCTCTCCCTTAGACCTGATTTGTCCAAAGACAAATTGACTGATCTCTTTGCATCAGAACAGTGAAAACAAAGCCCAAATCATTAGATGGTACCAAGAAAACTGCATCTTACCAACACTCTAGGTTTATAACTAAAATCACCTCTTTATCACTTTGGGGGTGTATATGTGTGTTTGTGAATATAGTTGTACAAGAATCATTTCCCTCATATTGGTTTTCATACACAAATCACATCATTTTATTGCCTTGTTTACAGCTGTCCCATGGCTCCTTTATGACGTCTTATCATGTCTCTGTGTGAACTGGTCCTGCTTCCTGCTCAAGCCGTATCTGCTTCTGCCCTTCCCTTCTTTACCACACCCCATACACCCCATTACACCCAATACACTGCCTCCTACTTGTGCTTCAAAAGCATTCAGGCTGCTTCTGACGGAGGGTTCTGTGCCCTTAACATCACCTTTGTCTGTCACGCTCACTCCCAGATCTTCTCATAGGTAATAGGTCTTTTCACCACTCAGATCCAAACCCTGCTTACTTTCATTCTCGTTTCAATGAAAACTAGGGTTTCATTCCGTCCAAGCACTCATCACCCTCCGAAGTGATTTTTATACTGGTCGTTTTCTGTCTTCCTAACTTGAATAAAAACTCCAGAAATGGAAGAACATTATTGCTTGTTTCATTGTGCTGTCCCAGCATATGGAACAGTGCTTAGCATATGTGACACTGAATAAATACAGATTTTAATAATGATTTTATATAGTATTCACAAGCTCTCCTGCTTTCCCTAAGCATGACTAGCTGAGACAGTAAAAGTGACAAATAAACTTTAGAAAACACAACATAGAATAGGTCTTAAATGGTTTTAAAAAGAAAGGAGTATCTATCACTTCTTTTCTTGCAGTTATCTTTCCGATTATTTCACTACAGGTGGAAATATTTCACCGTAACTCATATCTAGGACATAAAGACATATGGAATACTTTATATGATATCTACAACCTATACTATTATTGTTGTTATTATCATTACTATTATTACTATTACTATTATTATGTAAAATTTATCCTCAACTTTTTTATTATTTTATGTATGTTATCAGAACAAAGGCAGATAATCTTTCTAATCATCCAGTGAGAATTATAGCGTGACTCCTGTCCTCCTTACCCCGCGCCAAGAAAAATTTTAATCAACCTGAAGGGCTTGATTTGGAGCACAATGACAGACATTTATGAGAGGGGTAGAGTCCAGAATGACTGTGAGAGATAAGTATGTATCTGAAATTAGGCATCAATAGAGAAAATTCTCTTTTATTATTGATAACTCAGGCAGTCTGCCCATCAGCATCTTTTTGATACTCTTGTCTTCATCCTGAAATTTGTCTCTGCATTGTACAATAAAAATTCTTGAATTGTTCTTTTTTTAACTCTTCCTCATAACGTTTAGTCATAATGAAGAAACAAACAAAAAAGAGAATGAGAGGGAGTGTAAGTTCACCAATAATAATCTGTTCCATTTTGTTCAATAAATACAAAGTTGTAATAAACAGCATGCTTGATATATACTAGGAAATATCCATGTATTCTTTGCTCTAGTTTTATGGGATAGGCATTATTTGTATTCCTATTTTAAAGGTAATAATAGGGAGACATATTCATTCAATTCTGCCCTAAAAGAATGACAACTTTGACTTGAGTAAAACACATGAAAATACTACCTTTAACTTAATACTACCTTTAACTTAGTGCTCATAAAAGCACTAGCTGACTGAGGGTCTTACCCTCAGAGGTGTGTGGTAAATCTGAATAATTCTTCTTTCCTAAGACTCTTTCTCTGAAAGCAATGACCCTGAAATAGGGGGAAAAAATCATTTTAATGCTTAGATAGTGTTGGAATTTAAACTCTTCTTTTTTTGAAATTAGTTGAAAATGTACTAAATGAGCACTGAGAAACAACTTTGGCTAAGGATTTTGGACTTTCTTTAAGCTCTGTATTTTTTCTGCACTAATAAAAAAGCCCAGAAATAAACCTATCTAAACAGTATGAGAAAGAAAAATCTAATAAATAATGAAGCAGAAAATTAATTTTTAGACTACCTGCAGAACAAATTATAATCATCCTTTGAATGTCACGTACAGAAGTTGAGATATTAACCTCAGACATTTTCCCCACTATGAATCCCAGTTTTATTAAGTTTTCAACAGTAGATGAAAGTTTCACATTTTATTAAGTCTTCAGAAAATATCCCAGGAAACACTGTGCTTCAGTGAGTATCAAACAGAGGCACATGTAAACACTTACACTGTGCATATAAAGCAAATTAATTTTATTTTATTTTAAAATACAATTTGCTTCAGTGCCACTTGCAAAAGATATACTTTTCATTTACCAGAAATTAAACGTGAGTCTCCAGAAAATAAAGCATAATTATCTCTTAACATCGCAACTCACACACTCATCTGGAGAGGAACATTTCTCATAATTAGAGGAATCGTGAAGAGTATCTGTCACTTGTGGATGCCTTTATTGATTTGGTGCTTATATAACATAAAAAAAGATCTTCAAGGGGTTCTCACGTATGGGCTACAACAGTGAAAGCTTCCAGATGTCATTTTTGTTAAGTCTTTCACTATCCTTGATCACAATTTTTGTTCATGTAGGCAAATGCTTTTATTAAAATATGTTTCTTTCTCATTTTATAAAGGACCAAAGTCACTTATATTAAAAAGAGCAATTGCAGGTGACTGTCAATGTTTGGAGGGGAAGTGAGTGACAGTAAAGAAAATGATAGAAGATGATAGATTCTTCTTTGAAGGTAGCCAAGTATCTAAGTTCTCATTGGCAGTTTAGCCATGAATTCTAATACTGAATGCAGTCATTAATACTGACTAAAGTAAGTAAAAAGGTGAAACTGTAGTGGTAAACACTTCTTTTATCACAACAAAAATTTTGTCAAACCAAGTCTTGCAAAAAAAAAAAAAAAACGTTTAAAGTAGCAAATAATAAATATCACTGTTTGAAGGGATAGAATACCAATAGTTGAATACTTTGTCCCAAGATAGTAGAACAATTTGGAATCAGACAGAAACACGACAAAACTGTCTTACGTATTAATATTGGATCAGCTTATTGTCTTTTTAAGGGATGATCTGGGAATAGGCATCAAAATTTATATAAACTGAGTAATCATGACATAATGATGTCTTAGCTTTCTTTCCTATACTAGTGATAATAATAACATATGTGAAATGTGAAACATTTCCTTTGTCTCATGTCTTGGGTTCCTGAAGATCTTGAAATTATACTGGGAAACATTTCCCTACCTCAAAGCTGAGATCCACACATTTTCTTCTTGGTGAGTCTAAGTCAGAAAAGAATTCAATGGAATTGGGAAATGTTGTCCTCATAAAGATGTCCCTATACTGTCTGTATTTGGGCTCCTTCCAGGTACTGACCATGTCTAAACAGTCTCCATATCCCACACAATCCCTCACACCTCATAAAGCAGAACTGGACATAGATCTGTCTTCCGTAACCATCTGCCAAAGGATGAATTTCATCACTTGCATTAATATGCATATGCTCTTGTTCTGTTCATTCCTAGCAACAAATTCCAAATCTAAGAATATGTGACAATGAGATTTTAGGTGATTCATTTCTTCCAACCAGACTTAACATAGTACCTTTATGTAATATAACACCACCATCACCAAGTGATACAAGATTAAAGTACAAAAAAGAAATCTATTAAGTACAAAAAAGAAATCTACAATCTATTGTCATGATTTGAGCCAATAAGTTCCAACAAAAATATAGCTGTCTAAGTCAACCTCTACCTCAAAACCCACACACCAGCCATGTTTTAATTGAAATCATATATTCTAGTGCCAATGGTGTGTGTGTTTTTTACACTGACATAGTTTATTTCCACAACTGTTTCCTTTTAGCTATTCTATGAAATAAAATAAAATAATAAGTCAGATTTGGCACCAAATTTTGGACTTAGTGACATTTATTTCATAGTTTTTGAGCTCTTGCATTTGTAAAATTTATGCTTTCTCACATATTTCAGAAAGGGTGCTGAAAATGAACAAATAAGGATGCTTGATGTTTGGATCTTCGTATTTAAAATGTCTGTTTCACTAAAAAGAGTTACCAAGAACACATCAGATATTTCAGGTTGAAAAGAAGTGAAAGCTATCTGCCTCACATTATTCACAGCCAATCCAAACAGGCTACTGTGGTATTCATAAATCCCTCTGAATTAAGTCAAACATGCATAAAATCAGGCTTCCTTTGTGGTAAAAATTTCTTCCAGCTGAGCCCGAGGAGAGAATAAAAAGTTATCCAAATACCTATTGTTAAACCGAGGACGACTTTACAAAGTAAATGCCATACCTCTGCTGGAGTCTTCCTGACAATTTTCTAATTTTAATAAATTGAATGTGAGGACTGTCGTCAGCCTTGTTTCCATTCAGAAATGAAGAAGATCACTGAAAATGTCATTGTATTAGCTTAAAATAGTGTCAGGGTGTTTAGTGTTTTAAGTGGGAAGCTATTTTCTTCAAGATTCAGGTAACTCACTTTGAAGTAAACAAATGGCATACCTCCTTCAAAAAGGCCTGGTGTTTCCTTGGAAGAAAAACGTACAATTTGTTATGCTTCTATGAACAGAAAATAAATATGTTTTGTAAAGACAAGGTCCCTGTCTATTTTTTAAAAATGCATAACATGAGTGTTGCAAGTTAAGTTTTATTCGGGCCAAAATGAGAACTATGGCCTGGGAGGCAGCATTTCAGATAGCTCAGAGAAACTCTCCAGATAAGTTGGGAGACTGGTCAGTATATATGTGATTTTAGTGAAGAGGGGTATGCGCAGTCAAGCACACATTTTGGCAGAGGTTTGCTGCTGGTCACAAGGAGCAGATGTCACAGTAAATGATTTTAGTGCTTTTCTAGATATGAGGACATGCAAGAATTGGGCACATAAAATCTCCTCCTGAAAATATCTGACTATCTAAAGGCTTGTTCTGCCAGTTTTTCCCAGAGCACAGAGCACCTCATTCCTGATCTCCACTCTGAACTCTTTTTAGGGTGTGTTGATGGCCAGTGGCTGCAGTGGCTGGTGACTTAATGCTTGTCGAGGCAGATGGCAAGTGCCAATTTTTGGTTGGCAGTCCATGCCCCAACATATTTAAAAAAGAATACTGTAAAGCTATCTAATATATAATTATTGAAAGGAAGTTGTGTTTCAATTTTGAATTGGACCTAATATGAGAAAGGAGAGGCTATTCTTAATATAAAATTTGGGAGTCAGGACAAAAACAATCACAATTGCCAAAACAACAAATATCCAAAACATTCATGTTGAGGAAGATTTGTACCCATTACAAGCCAACAGACAACCACCAAACTTCCTACTAAGACTGGGGCAAAGATAGACCTGATTCATTTTCCATTCCCAGATATTGTGCCATCTGAACATGGGGCTTATCTGATGGCACTGAAGGAGAGCAGAATTTGTCACCCCAAAATATACCGCTTTGGCATCAGAATTATTTTAGGCTGATTATTTTTAAGAAACAGCAGACACAGAGAAGATCTTAAAATCAAGTAGAAGTTACCCAATTTTAAGAATCATTTATATTTAGAAGAGAAGTCTCCATTTGTAAGGGTATCTCCCTCTCTGTATCAGGAAGAAAAGTGTGACTAAATCTCTAGAAACTCTCATTAATGGAGAAGATGACAACTTAGTTCTGCATGACAGCCATATCTTTGTTTATTGTGCTTTGCCTGATAAGTTGCCATAACTGGCCTCTCTACCCTAACGTCTTCTTTTGTCTTTAGCTGAAGATGGTCTTTAAGTTGGTAGCTTGGGTCATTTCAAAGAGTGACTCAAATTTTCCTGGATGTCTCTCATGTGTACAGGAGGGATTCATGTTATTAAACTTCTGTTTTTCTCCTGTTATGCTGTTTTTTTTTTTTTATTATTGGGGAGTTCAGCCTAGAAGGGTAGAGGGAAAATCATTTTTCCTCCCCTACATCACGGATGAAATCTTTCCACTTCCCTAAGTTACAGGAGAAGAATAAATGACAGCCCAGTAATTTTTTTACCAAACCCGCTGAGTTTGGGATTTGTAGAAGGTGGTCTCCTCATTTCAGATGTACGGAACACAGCCAACTCCAAAACCCTTTGCCAATGCAACTTTCTGATAATCGCTGAAACTGTGTGCCCTCTAATTGAACATTTAATCCTGGTCTCATTCATTTATACCTTAGCCATGGAGATGTTAATTTGAAAGAACTATTCTTCAGTACAAAGACCTGTCTTCTTTTTTAAGAGGTAGTGCTTTGCTAAAGGTTAGCAACACGTCTTTCTAAAATAGTTAAATTATATTTTTCATTCTAGTGACCTCATTTCTACCCTGTGGTTGCCATTCTTTTTAATATTTAATAGGGCTTTAGAAGAGTGGGATGTTTTATAGCAGAACAGTAAGTACTGCAATATTTGTTAATATCATCTAGATGATATATGAACCTTCCAAGTTAGAGATTCAGATTTCCCACAGTAGTGAAAACTCCACTGTGGAACACGCAATGGAATGGATTTACTCACAGGTGAGACAGTACCCTGCTAACACTACAACTCCTTTTATATATATGTTCTTCACAGTCTAAGATATATGCTGCTGGTCCACAAATGAAAACCATATAAATCTACAAATTGAAACATAGACTTGAGCCATGAGGAAAACAGTAGTTGCTGACTCGGTGTTAAAAAGCCCAGATACTGTTACTCCAGTGGAAGACTCATTAAATTCTTCTGTCCAGGAATGAATATTGAGAAATTTTCCCAATTCACATAACATTATTGAGTTGATTAAAATACAATGGTATCTAGAGACTTCCTTCCCTGACCTCTGCAATTAAAGGAATGAAAAAGATAATTAAAGGATGGTGTATTGAACAATTAATATATGCAATGTGTAGAGGAAGAAACCAACATTCTTAAGAACTAGTAAAGCTGTCCTATGGAGGTTTGTAACATAAGGTTGGAGACAAACACATAAATCGTTCAGAAGAATCACTTTAAGTGGTGGATAGTTTCAAAGACTTCTCTCAGCACAGGGCTTTAAAGATATATTTACTTTTATGCAATAGATGCATGTAGGGTGGTTGATTCCCTAAAAATACGGAGTACCTATAGCACAAATCCAAAAGAAGGTCAGGGTTTTTCACACCTTAGTGGTGTGGGGCGGATGTTACCATTCTTAAAACTGTTCTTAGCCCTGTCTGTTTTCTTCTCACTCATCCTCAGCATTCAGTTTACAGTACCTGGTATATAATATATCTCATTAATTACTTACAAGTTTATAACTACAAGTCATGTTATGTAGAAACTCAAGGGTGCAATTCAGGGTGCATTAAGAAAACAAAGGTCTTATGTCATCAGGGCTAAAACTGAATTCTTAGGTATTAGAGAAGTTTCTTTAAAAGCAGGGGCATTGAAAATATATTTCAGTTTGGAGCTCATTCTGAACAGAAGGGAGAATAGCCAGAAGTTATAGGGCAGTATCATAACCAGACATCCATTTTGGGACCTAGGTCTACTTAAGGAAGATTAAAAGATTTAGGGAAAAGAACTGGAGACAAGGAGTCTACTTGTAAAGGAATCACAGTCATTTAGAGGTGAGTGGAGCATTTCATGCTGCTGACTGCTAGAGGAAAATCACAGATGGTTGCTGAAGAGAAGAGTACATTCAAGTTAGGAAACGTTGAGTTTATAGAGTGGTCCATAGGATTTTGGAAATTTAGATCTACAGATTAGGAAGTTTGCAATGCTACTTACAGTAGATTTGGCTCTCATAGTACATACATGGTGGTTAAAAATCATGGTGGTTAAAATCATGGGCGAATATAGTCAATGTTTTGAACAGTGTGGTGCAGGGTTGTACAGAGAAAATGCCAAAGAAGGAAATTTGGAGAATATATTTAAGGGACAGGAATGGGGGGAGAGAGAGAGAGAGAGAGAGAGGAGCGATGTGAGGGGAGTTTTATCGCAGAATCTGAAAGAAAAGACTATTTCAAGAAGAAACAACTTTGAATTCTATAGGGGAGAATTCTACAGCAACTTAAAATACTTCACTTTCCCTAGCTCCATAATCACTTTCTACAGACCTGTTCAACAGTTTCCATGCTAACATGAAACAAAGAAGCTAAACCAGACTAAGTTTTCTTCTAATAAACATGACTAAGTAAGGGCTTCCCTGGTGGCGCAGTGGTTGAGAATCTGCCTGCCAATGCAGGGGACACGGGTTCGAGACCTGGTCTGGGAAGATCCCACATGCCACGGAGCAACTGGGTCCGTGGGCCACAACTACTGAGCCTGCGCATCTGGAGCTTGTGCTCCGCAACAAGAGAGGTCACGATGGTGAGAGGCCCGCGCACCGCGATGAAGAGTGACCCCTGCTCGCTGCAACTAGAGAAAGCCCTCGCACAGAAATGAAGACCCAACACAGCCAAAGCTAAATAAATAAATTAATTAAATAAAAAAAAGTGACCAAGTAAGCCTCTAATATTTTTGTTCATTTCTTTCTTTTTCTAAATATTAAAAATAACAGCAACAATAATAACAGTATGCCTACACCTGTCTCCAATTCCATGCTTGTTCTTCATTCTTCAACCCCTTTCAATTTGTCTTCTAGCTCCACCACTCCGATTTTGAATGGCCCTCCTGATTAATGATAATCAGCAACTCACCAAATGCAAATCCCTTTTGTATAAATCATCTGCCATAAAATATAAGAAATATTTTGTACATTTTACAGCTACCTCCTTGAAATTTCTCTTTCCTGACTTGGCATTATTCTCTTAGGTTTCTTCCATTGCTCTGTACATAATCAGTCCTCTCAAGTTTTTGCCTCTCTTCCACTACAATCCTTTTTTCTTATCATTGTATAACAGGACAAGAATTATACATAGATATTTCAAGTAAGGACATCACCAGTGCCTGCCCATGAAAAGAAAGTGTTATACTATAGGTTAAGCTATAAACCTAACTCACTATATTATGGGACAGCCCATTCAAACATGGGCTGCCTGTTTGAAACAATCAGGTAGCTTTAAAACAACCAATTATTGGCCCCTCTCAAGATAAATATATTTGTGAGACAAGAGGATATTTTGTATTTCTAAAAGTTCTCCATATGATTCAAATAGTCAACCAGAGTTGAGAACCACTGATTTTGTGGGAGAAGGTTCTAAACATAAAATCATATACTGATTGTTATGAGTTAACTTGGGTTAATAATTGACTTCTCCTGGGAGCACAAGGGAACACTTTAGAAAGGGACTAAACATTTGAGGTCTCTATTTAAATCTATTGATAGAAGGGAAAGGATTAAAATAATAAGTGCTGTTTTTCAATTTGGCAAGAATTCAGAATTATAATCTGTAAAATGATTGGATCATATAAAGACATATTACAGAAGTAAAAGATGGGTTTAGAGGTGGACCAGTGACATAGTGGGCAAAAGTGTCCCCCAAGAATGGGTAGGGGTGGGAGATGTGAAGAGAATGATTTCCCTGATTTCCAAGTATCTCAAGCCCTTTGTCCCAAAATACCTGCTGGTCTTATCTTAAGGTAGCATGCTCTAGTGGCTAGAAACTAGCTAATAAAACACTGATTCAGAACCCACACATCATGAGTTCAATCTTGGCTTTGCTTCTTTTTTGCTTTGTGATTCCAGACAACTTAATTCACATGTCTTATTCTGAATATTATGATCTGTGAAATGACAATGACTGTACCTAAGATCATGACCATGACTGGATGAGATAATTTATATGAAAATACTAACACATATTAGGAACTCAGTAGAGAGTTATCTTTTCATTCATTTGTTTTCCACTAGAAATAAGGCACTTTGCCTATCCAATCTACCAGCTATTTTTTGAATGTTAATCGTGCATTTCCATATCTCTAATTTTATGTATCTTATTTCCACTTCCTTCTTCTCTAAATGTCCTTCTTCTAATCACCACATACAGATGCATTTTGTATCCTCAAAGACCCAAATCAAGTGCTGCATTTCCTGATTGTGCTAAATTTCCTGGCTTTGCTCAAGGTAGACATACAAATTCTAAAAACTTAATTTTTTCCCACATAATAATATAGTACCCATTGATAAATTCTTATTAGATAAATGTTAAATATGTTATCTGTGCTTGACTATCTGAAAACCACAGAATAGGTATGTGTAAAACTATGAACTATGGAATATTTGTATAAATAAAGATTTCAAAGAATATAAGGTAATAATACTATATACTTTTGCAGGGGCAGCTGACAGGTGAAAAAATAGAACACTGAACATCCACCATAAAAATTTGCCACAGTAAATAGAAATCATCACACTTTTCACTTTAAAATTCAGATGTATTTTAAAAGGGAGAGATGAGGAAACTGGGTTCAAAAATTCTTGTTTAAAACATGCCTTCCAAGGCCACCCACCCAATATTCTAACCTCAAACTGACTAATTAGGTACACTTGCTTTATGAGGCTTGTGCGTTAAGAACTAGGATAACTTTTAATAGCATAGCCAGGAAAAACAACAGAAGTAGAAAAATATTTTTACAGTTGAAAAACTTGGCACCGGTTTTTCTGCAACTGAGAACATATTTTGGCTATCCGTTATGATGCCTGGAAAGACAAAAAGAATTAAAATGCACACAGAAGGTTTTCAAAAAGAAGTTTTCAGTAATTTGCATATCGGTACAGAAATGAATGCATCCTCTTGACTGTTAATTTAAATAATCAAACATATACAGCATTATAAAAAAAAGGAACAATGAACCCCGAGGGATGTATAATGTAGCATAAAATTAAAAAGAGGTTGACCTGACTGACATTAAATTTGATTGAGAAGCTTCTCTCAAAGGGTACCTGAACTTTCAATCCTACAACGACTTACGGGTCAAGTGAATTTCGTATATTAGTGGAAGTCTTTCAAGTCAGGAAAAATCCACAATCTCTGAAATAGCCCCAAAACCCATTTATTTATTTGAATTGAATTAGAACCTAAAAGACTAGGATTATGCTCATATTCCAAATCATTTGTACATAATGTTGAATTACTATGAATTTTACTTAATGGTTAAAATTATTATGGGTTTTGATGGTGACTGGAGGTTTATAGATGTTGGTCAAGTCATTCAGAGGGATCAGGAAGAGATTTAGATCTTAATTTAGTTTTTATTTAATCTTTAAGACTATAAACCTTAACAACATAGAAAATAACATAGAAAATAAGACATTTAATTCTAGTTGTATTCTGAAAGCAAATTTTTTTATTTAAAATACGTACATTTTACTTCTAATATATACATTTGTATATGTAATTTATAATACATAAGATAGACATACAAATTCTAAAGATGTTCTTTTTCCCACATAGTAATGTAGTAACCGTTTGATAAATTCTTATTGGATAAACACTAAATATTGTATTCATGCTTGACTATCTTAAAACCACAGAATTGATGTGTGTAAAACTATGGGTTATGGAATATTTGTACAAATAGAGATTTCAAAGTACTTATATACATAATATACATAATATGATATATATAATACATCTAAACATGTACGTAATATATATGTTATATATAATGTATTATATATTATAATATGCATATGTTATAAGTATAAATATATTCGGTAAAATTTGTGTGTATATATATGTACAAACACATGAGCACACATATATATGTGTATATAAGAGAGAAAGCGATACGGAGAGAGACGTTGTACAGAATTTGGTTCATCCTGTTTGACAGTCATTGTTTCAACCAGATAAAGATGCTCTCTGTGATCTCGGGTGGCCTCGGCCTGCAGTGGCTTGAAACAGGATTTCGGTTCCAGGCCAGAGACTGAGGTTAGGCTGCAGCAGGGATAGCGCTGAATCCCAGCCACTAGACCACCAGGGACCAGTGGGCAGTAACAAGGTCCTGGCCCATCAGCTGTGTAGATATGAATTTCCACATAGAGATGGAAAGTAGTGAAACAAGTGTTTATTAGGAGGAAAAAGGGTACGTGTGGATAGACACACGGGCGAACTCAGGGAGAGGGTCACTCTCTTGTGGGAGTTTGAATCACTTATACAGGCCATTTCTTCCATGTTTCCTTTGGCCAATCATCTTGCTTTGCCTGGTTCTGAGTCCGTATTTGGTATATCTCAGGGTCCTCCCATAGGTGAGAGCACCTCTCTTAGCAAAGAGGTCTATGGGTAGGTTGACGTCACCTACTATGGGGTGGTGCCCCCTCCTTTTTTGATCTTCAAGGAGCTTTTCTGCGCATGTGCAGTCGTGAAGGTCCCCTTGACTTCGAGAATGAGGAACACGTGGTCTTTTATCTCTTATCTGGACAGGGCTTAGCTTCTCTTCCCTGCTGCTATTTTGGAGTAACTTTCCACAGGGGATGAACTCCAGTTGCTCAGGCTGGGGCCCATCTATCTAATGCCTCATTGGCCCCAGGCTAATGGAATTTGGGCTGTCTGTATCCGCACAGGCAGGACCCTGTGGGAGCCCAGCACAGTCCCACTGTCCCATGGAGATTGTGTGGGTTGGAGAGCTCAGGCAGCACCACCAGCAAATGAGGGGGCTGGATAAAGGGGAGGGGTGTCAGGAACAGCACAGGCGGCATTGTTTGACAACACATGCAGAAGAATTAGGAAACACCCAAGAATACTAAAGAGGTAGGGAGCTTTGGGGGAGGGTGCTGAAGCCCATTAGTTATAAAACTCAGGGATATGGAGCTGGCAGATCTGAACGTTATTTCTAGCTGTTGACTGATGTGTCCTGGCAACATATGAATTGCTTCAGCAACTAAGTCCCTAAAGGAAGAAGTGAGAATCCTGGATGAGACTAGATTAAACTGAAACTGCTTGGAACAGAAGAATATCTGGACTGGATTAGAACAGACTCTACTCCATGAGCCACTTTCATGGAGAATTACCATCATTGCCTTAGTGATGACAACCTTGAAATCAATATTACAACTCAGAACCCACCTGCTTTGTGGTTCCGGGTTTGGTTGTAGACTGTGTTGATAGCCCCCCTTCCAAAGGTCTTTTTTTTTTTTTTTTTTCTGGTTGTTGTTTCTTTGCTCACATATCTTCATAGTTAATATATTTTTGTCTCTGAGTACTTTTCTTTAATAAATATATTCGTAAAGCAAAACATTAAATAAGCTTTTTATAATTTTGATTTTTAAATATATTCCACCAAATTTTTACCAAGAAGTTTTATTAAAAGATTCATTCATAATTTGAAATACTCTAAATGGCAATGTTGGAATTTCAAAATTAAATATTCAATGCTCTAAGAACTCTAATAATTTAAACAGTTCAGCTACCCTCTTCCTTTTTTTAAGTATTATCATTTTCTTTGCAAGATTTGTTTTTTAGTTGCAATTAACTAATATTAAATTGTCAAATAGTCATCTTTGGGCACACCCTTTGTGAGAGCAATCATTAACTTTCAACAAAAGTAAATTACAAGGAATATTCTGGTATTGTGATCACCCCCAAAGTGGGCTGCACCTCACAGCCAAAATAGCTTCCAATATTGAGACTGATGGTACCATACGTGCAGCAATAGAGTGTGAATATATGTATTATTCACTTGATGAGGCATTTTGGAGAGAGCAGGGTCATTTTAAGACCAGGAAGATCTTAAAATTGTTTGAGGATTTGGGGTGGTTAGGAGGTGGGGCTGGGATGAAGGTTCCCTGGTAAAGGACATGGCTTGTGTGCTTGGAGCATTCAGGGTTCTTCTGAGCTGGACAAGGTGGGGGCAGAAAGAGAAGAGGGTAGAGGGCTTGAAAGCCATTAGCAACCAAACATGAAAACTGTAGTCAGACTCTATTATATTTCACTATTCTTATATAACAAAACCGTGTCTGAGTAGTTCTGACTTGTGTTGTGCACTGAATTGTATCCCCCCAGATCCTTATGTCAATGTGCTAAGTCCCAGGAGAATGTGGTTGCACTTGGAGACAGGACCTTTCGAGTTAAAATCGAGTCCTTGGGGTAGGGCCTAATTCAATATTACTGATGTCCTTATAAAAAGAGGAGATTATGACAAAGACAACACAGATGGAAGGACAGCATGTGAGGGCAAAGCAAGAAGGTAGACAGCTGCGAACCAAGAAAGAGGCCTTGGAAAAAAAGTAAACCTGCTGACACCTTGATCTTCGGCATCCAGCCTCCAGAATTGTAAGAAATAAATACCCAGTCTGTGGTGTATTGCTATGGTGGCCCCAGCAAATTAATGTACCAGGGTTGTCAGACATGCTGGTCTACTAGAAATCAACAACATCTATCAATTATTTAGGAGAAAACTTATTTCTTTTTTGTTTGTTTTATTTTTTTAATTAATTTTTATTGGAGTATAGTTGATTTACAATGTTGTGTTAGTTTCTGCTATACAGCAAAGTGAATCAGTTATACATATACATATATCTACTCTTTTTTAGATTCTATTCCCGTATAGGTCATTACAGAGTATTGAGTAGAGTTCCCTGTGCTATCCAGAAGGTTTTTTTTAAATTTTTTATACAGTAGATCCTTATTAGTTATGTATTTTATACATATTAGTGTATATATGTCAATCCCAATCTCCCAATTCATCCCACCACCATCACCCCTCCCCCTCCCTTTCCCCCTTTGGTGTCCATATGTTTGTTCTCTACATCTGTGTCTCTATTTCTGCCTTGCAAACCGGTTCATCTGTACCATTTTTAAAACTTAACATTTCTGAGGGAAAAAAATATGTGATTCAAAATGCATTCAAGGAAATATAAATAAAAGCCACAATAAGAGACAAATGTCCACCTAGTAAAATGGCTCAAATTAAAAACCTTAATATACCAAGGATGGGCAAGAATCTTGAGCAACTTGAACTCTCTTACACCGCTGGTTAAAAGCAAAATGGTGTAGCCATTGGCTATTAACATATATTTACATACATATATGTTACATGACCAATCAAGCACATGTCTAGCTATTTCTCTAAGAAAATGAAACATCCATTTCACAAAGACTTGCAGTTGGATTTTCACAGCAGCTTTTTTCATTCCATCAGGAACAGATGAACTGTCCACTTGAGGATAGAATGTAAGGCTGAGAGACTAGAAGTTGGGCCACATTGGGCATTTGATGTCATTTCTTCACTCTAACGACCTCCTTGGAAAGAAAAGTTTGTGTGCAGACTTTTTGTCATGACTCAATACCCTCTGTCCATGGCCACCTCTGCTTCGGTATAATATGGTTAGTAGAAGACACTATTGATGCTTCGTCTAGTTATTTTAGTGATAATCATTATCGATCCCCGTTTTACTTCAGTAGTGAGAAAAGGATGATCTCCAAGAGATAAAAACCATATTAGAGAAAAGCAGAGCGTTTTACAAATGTGTTGTAGTCCAGCAAGAACGTCCTGGTTATGATGTAGGACTTTAATTTGAGTCCTTGGACAAAACAACCTACCAAAATTTTTGATTCTTACTTTAATTCTGTTTTGATTCTATTTGTTGCCTCATAGGGACAGTTTGACAATTTCTTAAGGCCATAATAATGTCAAAATTGTAGATTTCTAGAATCCATCTGCTTTTGTTACTACCCCATAATAACACAACTGGGACCTGTTTTGAATGCTACTGACAGTTTGAGGGTCCTGACATATTATTTTGGAAATTTCTGCTAATTTATGTCACCAAAATCACTGATTTGAGACTGAGCATTGGCCCACAGGCATTGCATAATTAACTTTTTATCAACTACTTATTGAATTTGTAGATTGAACTTGTTTTTCCTACCTAATTCTGAGATATACTATTGATAATTAATCATAATCCCCTTAAAATGTAATACAATGGTATAGAGACAATGTGGTTTAAGAATGACATTATATATTTAACTTTGATTTTCAGAATTAACAAGATATATTTTAGGTAAAAGATTGAGACTGAGTTTAGATAATTCACATCAATGCAGATAGGTTAGCTACTTCTAGGCAATAAGTTAAAGCAGTATAAAATAACTTTTCACTTTTTAAAAAAATATTATTTGAAACTTATTTACATGGTATAGATCTTCCAGGTAAAGACTTCATTAATGGATTTATAGTAAAAATACTGACCAGAAGTTAGACTTGTGCTCACATCTAGCCTCTTCTATTTTGACATAAGGCATAACATTTCTTCGTGCATTAGTTGTCTCCCTAAATCTGAATATAACGATAGAACCGACATCATATGGGTTTTGTGAGATTCAAATGAGGTGTTACATGCAAAGTATGCAACAAAAATCATATTGACCCGTTTTTGTTTTCTTTTAAGCTCCATTCCAAGTATTGTGATACAAATAATTAAATACCAAGGTATTTAAGCTAACACACTGCTAGCTAGATAAACATATGGCAAGATTCAGTGCAAGAAAATGAGGATGAACAGCCTTAATAAATTGTAAATTAAATATTAAGTGCAGGTCAGAGTACAGAGCTAGAGCCTCCTCATAGGTGAATGCCTGTGTCAAGTGACATGGATGAAGTCAGGAGCAAGGTTACAAGGCAGAGAGGTTAACACTGATGTTTAGGAGGTGATTCCCGGAGTTGATTATATTTGAGTAGAGTATTAGAATATGGGAATAATTTGAATTTGTTTTCTGCTTTCCCAAAATTCCCCAGATTTTGCACAGTGACATTGGGCTATGTGATGGAATCTTGAAAGAGATGTATATATAGACAAAGAAATAAATATAGATATAATCTAGATACATATATTTATATACACTCTATGCTCTTTGAACCATATTGGAATTTATCAGCATCATAATTTCATACATTTCAAAAACATATAACATTTTTAGTCCATTCTGCAATGATAACATAACTTTAAAAATAGTTGAAAAAGTACTGTCTTTATGGCTCAATGATAATATAATATGTTATTTTCTGAAACTAGAAAAAATGCTATTTGTTACAAATTTTAATTTACATGACTGCTGTCAGTCCCAAGAGTTCAAATTTTTAAAACAGCTTTTGTCAGAGAATATTTGGATAACATTATTTTAAAATTAAGCATTGGATATAATTTGATTATTTTGAAAAGCTATTAATTATTTAATATTATATTAAATATTAATAAATTATTATAATTTATTTAATTATAATAAAACTAATATTTTATATATAAGTAATTTGATCATTGTCCATACTTGTAGACTTAATAGATAATGAAAGTTAAAGAAGTTTTGTTAAAGCAAAATAAAATTTGACAGAATGAATAAACTGGTATTAAATACCTCCTTTAAAGAATATAATGATAATATAAACTGAATAATTTTTGAAGCTACACTATGTCTGTGCTATTCGTGTCATATATACTAAGCTTATTAAACAGCAGTCCTGATACAATTGTAGGTACAGATTACATATTTTTAAAATAAATGATACATTAACCGTGGAACATATATTTCAGAAACTAAATAGTACAATTTCTTTTTTCATTTTCTCATGAGTATGGCATTGCCAAAACTACAGCATTATTTGATGTATTTTGCCTCTGTAGAAGTCAGTACACTCAGTTAATATCTTTTGAACCAAACTGAATTCAATTTTTAATTGAAACTTTGCTATGGAGTTAGAAAACAAAACAATTCTATAGCCCCAGAAACTCAAGCTTACAGTCTGGCTATGTCCCAACAACAAAAATGGTGTTATCTAATTATTAGAGGAAATTTTCTCTCCTATGTGATTCTGTTGCCTTTTTCTGGGAGAAAATGCTCTTTCTATTTTTCTTCCAATAATAAAACATATTCCTCAAGGAAAGTGAACTGCATTTACAATTGCAACATGCAAAACTGTAAGTAATCTAGAAATTTTCTCATCTTGGTTTTATACAGAATCAACTTTTTCAGTAGAAATATTCATATTAGAAGAATGGGAAAGTAGATTATTATATTCCCCAAATGATCAAATCTTCAGAACGTTTGTTATGTCAAAGAGGGTACAATAAAAAATTGTAGAAAACAAGTTTTAAAAACCAAATAAACTGAAATTACACAGGCAGCTCAATAAAACACACTAACCACCATAGGATTCTTAAAGTATCAATGTATGACCCAGTAATTAGTATTTTGGTCTATGCTAATTATATAACGTTTAAAAAAATGGAAGGGAAAAAGGTTTACACCAATCTTGCCATGAACATTCCCATAGTTAATATTTACATCCAAAATGATAATCACTGCTGACACGTTTTGTTATGAGTTTAGCCATAAGGCAATTCACTTATTGCACCAAGCACTAAATATATATATATATATTTACATGTAAAAAAAAAGGAATTACATCAAAATATATCTGGGAAATTAAAACTTGATGTTCAAGTTGATTTAAGTTCCAAAAATATAGCCACTTGTCAAAATTTTGCAAGATACAGGCTGGACACTGAGAGTGTCTAGAATAGTGTCTTTTTAAGAAACTGGAGTCCAATTTACTTCTTTTTAAGCTAAACGTTTCTAAATTCTTATCAAGCAAAAAGCAGACAACAATGACAAATATTTCTCAAGCACCCAGGCAACCCAGGAGAAGCAACATTTTGAGGCTTTTAGAGTTCTTACCTATACCACACCATGTGTTCTCCCAAAGGTCCACTGAAGAAGGGAAAACTAGTATTTTTTAATTTGGTTCTTGAAAGTACTTTAAATTAGAATGAGGTATTTCACATGATAAACAAGCAACTTAAAATGTTAAGTACATTTCGAATTTTACTCATGACTTCGTGTGAATAAGGTCATTTCAGGTCATCCTGAGGATGACTGAACCTGAGAGCGGCTGGAGGCTTTAACTATAAAGATTTCTTCCTCCACTAGCTTTATACAAAATAATGACTTTTCTCAGGTTGCCTTGGCAATTTTCTAACAGTTGGGCTCATTGACTCAAAGCTAGTCAAAAAGCCAATTTAATAAACTACAAAAATGTCTTTGGCTAAATGATGGCCTTAGATGAAGGCAATGGGAATTACTCAAGTGGATCTGATGAGAGTCTTCAGTTCACAGTGCTTTGTACCCAGTCCAACTCAAATGCCCTCCAGCTGGAAAACTTCAGGTCACTCAGAAGCAAATCCTTGACTTCAAAAAAGGTTGATATTTACCAAAAAGTAAGGCTTAAAGCATTTCAAGTAAAACTGTTTTCTGTAGCTTTAAAAATATACAAACCAAAAGAGCCACTTTTCCTGCATACAATTATATATAATGGTCTAGAATTTAAATATATATATATAATATATATATTTTTCCCAAGAGGGAGGTCTATGCAATGAACAATACATGTTCTAGAAAGTGCAAAATTATGGCAAGCCAACCAATATAGCAAGCTATAACATCAATACATAGTATTTGATAACTTCCTAGAATAATTGTTTTCAAATGCATCAATTTTAACTGAAGTAAATGTGCTAGGTTAACCAATCCTGTATAAAAATGCACTCCGATTTGTAGTAGTTTAAAATAGCAATAACTTCTCACCATTCAGTAAATTGCTGGGTGGTCTTGTGGTGCTTTCGCCTGCCCTTCCTCACGCAGTTGCTAGGTGACCAGACTGGAAGCCAACCGGTTTTTCTAGCAGATCTGCCAGTGAGTGTAGGCAATTCCCTGGAAGCCTTCAGTTCTCTTCCATGAGGCCTCTCACCCTCCAGGAAGCTAGACCAGTTTCCTCCCATGGGGGTCTCAGGGTAGCCTCCCAAGACAGGAAGATTGAAAACTGCAAGCTTTTTGACATCTGGGCCCAGAATTTGCCTAACATTTTTATCTGGGTAAATCAAGTCACTTATCCAGGCAGACTGAAGGAGAGGAGAGGAACAAAACCGCATTGTAAAAGAGTATGGGAACAATTATACCCACTTTGAGACTAGTATAGTCTTCCTTAATTTCCTCATAAACTGAGAGACAAATGCCCCTATTATATTCCCAAGTACTGGTCCCATTTCCACAATTCTCATAATGTTGAATGATATCCATTATGCTTTACATGTATGCCATTATATAAATTTGGAAAAAGTTCTAGACTTTGGAATATATAACTATATTATACCATTGAAAAAAATATAAGAATAATTTCTATATTCACACTTTAACTTTCTATAGCATTTCAGCCAAGACAATAATCTAATTAGTTAATTCTTAGTGCCATGAACACTAACTGCAACCCCAAATAAATGATAGCGCATTTGGATTTTAGTAGTTATTTATTATTCTCATTTATCAAATTCTCATTATCAAAAGTTGTATTCAGTATGTTAACGGATATGATCAAGGCTGAAAATGCTAAAAATGTATAATGATATGGTTTAAAATGAAGAATAAGTAATAGATTTATTATTTATGAAGCATTTATTTATGTATTCATTTATTATGTATGTACCCTAATTTTTAATAGCTTTATCTGCAACATAATGTTGAACTCTATCTAAGTCAACTCTATCTGTGGTCCAGGAAAACAGCAATGGTTGAGAAAGCTCCCTACCTATGTTTTTGCCCCCAAGAAGTTACTAACTTCAAAGGATCATACTGCTCCTGTATATTCTGAGATAAATGCCCACCTCCATCCTTTCTAAATGACTAAGATAAAACTGCCTCCATTCTTCCTCATAACCTCTTGTGGACTCTTGGATGATTCTCTTTCTGGCCTGCCTCTATAAGTCCCCAGACCCTTTTCCATTTCTTTGAGAAGTCTCTTATTAATGATCTCACAATTGCTATAGCCTGAAAAAAATATCACCTCCTTAACTGTCTAGAGCATTTTGTCTTTTACATGTGACATAAGTCAACATGAGAAAAATAACAAAACAGTCTATTTCAATACAATTCAAAGAAACGAACTTTGTAACTTTAAGCCTTGTGATCCATTTCAAAGCTCTTAATTATCCACATGGTAAGTATAATCTTCAGTGAATCCAAATATTCACTTGTTCTTTTTTTCCCATTATTTGAAAGCCTTCACTCTTGATCAAATAAAATATGAGGCTCAATGACATGCATAAAGGATATATTCTAGGATTCCTATAATAGAAAAATTTATGAGAAAATTCTAAAGAAATAACAAAGAGTGGCAGGGAGGAAGTATGATTTTTGTGACTTACCTATTTTTTGGCTACTGTTCTCAATGGGAACATTGGCCTGCCGCAGCCTATTTCATCTTTCCCCTCCACAAAAATTTAACAACCATTTTTGACTCTTTGATTTCTTCTGATTTTCAATTCCCTAATTTAAGACTTTAATTTTAGAGGTAAAGAGAAAAAAAAAATATAAGGGGCGTGCTGTGTTTATGTTTGGTGGGGAGTGAGGGTAGCATACAAGGTCCACCATGTGTTTAGGGAAGGAAAGGGTCTTTCATCTTGTCTTAATATCTTTATCAGTTGTCTGCCAACTTTTACTTTAAAGGATTGTACAGTAAATATTTTCAGTTTTTCAGGACCTACAGTCTTCCAGCTACTCCTCAACTCTTCCAGAACAGCAAAAAGTCAGACATAAACAATATGTAAATCAATGGGCATGGCCACGTTCCTGTAAAATTTATCTACAAAAACAAGTAGCTGGCCAGATTTGGGCAACTGCTTGTAGTTTGCCAACCCCTGATCTAGATTTTTGGTTAATTTGAGAGAGAAGAAATGGAAACATATTACAAAGCTCTGTGTGTGTGTGTTTTCCATAAGCTTTATCCTTGAAGACCCTGTAATTGGATGAAATTGCAAAGGAATTTCTGAAAAACGCACACATGGACTATTGATTCTAACTTTTGGACCATCCACCCAGAAGCCCTAACCTGTCAGTTACTTCAGGTTATAATACACATTTTCTCTGTGTACCATCTAATTCCTAGAATTGCTTTATTTCAAAAACTTTTAGGCAACGTTCTCTCTGCTGATATCGTAGGTGATTTACTGGAGCAAGCAGCAATCTAACAGTCATTAAATTCATCCTGTCTCATCATTTTTATAGACAACAATCCATTCTGTCTGTTCTACTTTTGTTTATAAAATAACTGGTTTAAAATGGGTAAAAAGTCCATGGAAAGACAATAACAAGTTTAAATTCTCCTTCCAGTGATGGATACTACACTCCCTATATTCACGGTAAATGATCTAATCTTCATTAAAACTTTGCTTTGACCAACTGAGATAAATAACCAAAGGTAATCAGTTTTGGAATGATATTAATGTACTGCCCATGAGAGGCAATTCCACATTTCCATCCAGTGAGATAGTTGGCCCAAGGTATAGATTTTCCACTTTACCCTAAAGTGGAACTAACATCAGATTAGGAAACAAAGAAAATAAATTAAATCATGAAAGCAATTGTGCTGAAGTTCAGTAAAACCTACCATACAAGGCAAAATAGAATATATCATCTTCCTTCCTCTCTGAGAATTTGCTCTGTTGCCAAACTGTGTCCACTTTCCCCCAAAGAAATCTTTCTTGCTTTGTGTACTAGACATAAAACAAAATTACTTGTTCCCATGTACAATCCAGAAATGGGGCATACATACATTTACTGAGTTGGTGAACATCCATGGACAGTTAAATTATTCAGTTTTTTTGTTTTCCCCAATGAAGATTCAGATAAGGACTCAGTAAAAGATTATCCTTCTAGATAATTGTATTTATTTATTTTTTGATTTACTTTCAATTGAATGAAACGTTTTCAACAATATACTCTTGATATTGGGATAAGTCTGGTTTTCAAAACATAAATCATTTCTTCTTAACTTCTCTTGAATCACTTTACTACTTTCATTAAGTACCTGAGTCTCATTTTTATGTGAGGTTCATGATTTGGGAGCTTAGGTATATATTTGGTATAGTTTCAAGAAATAAATTTATTTTTCTTTCTCATTTACCCATAGATGTGTCCATACTTTGAAATCATTTTATAGAGGAAGGGGCCACTATTTTCCTGGTACTTTACTGAAATCAGGAGATTTTATTTGCCTGGAGAAACTGAATTTTTTGTTTTGGATCATCTTAGCGAAAGAAATAATTTGGATTTTTAACTTAATAACTATTCAAAAAATTCAGTTACACTTTTTAGAAGATGGTATATAAAATGTAATTTTTCTTTTAAAGAGCTCTGTCATTTCCTGTGTGACTATCTCTAATCACCACTAAACATAGATAACTGAGGTTAAAGTGAATGTGTGACTTGAAATGAAGAAATTTTACATATATACATCACTTTACATAATTGATTCCACACACTCCCTGACTGGTGTTTTTAAATAATGTATATTTTAAAATTAAGCCACATTTTTAAATGACAATGAAACCTGCTTTCTCCCTGCCAAAGCAAGTGGAACAGAGACAGCAGATATTCCCGCATTTGTGGGGGTTTTTTTTTTTTTTTACATAGTTCTCTCCATAATGTCTTAAAAACAGCCATTGTTATACAAGAACATAGAAAGGTCCTAGAAGATTAACTATAAATTTAATTTGACACTTAAAAACTACTATAATTCACTTTAAATTGTTAATAGGATCCTATAAATTTTAGATTCATAGCAGGAAACATTTAGTAGCTTGAAATAAAGAGTATTATTATTTTTACAGAGACTTTTTTATTGAAGTATAGTTGACTTACAGTATTAGATTAGTTTCAGGTGTACAACAGTGATTTGATATTTTTATAGATTATACCCCACATAAAGTTATAAAATACTGGCTATATTCCCTATGCTGTACATTACATCCTTGTAACTTATTTATTTTATATCTAGTATTTTTTATCTCTTAATCCCTTTCCCCTTTCATGCCCCACATTCCACACCTCTAACATCTGGTAACCACTAGTCTATTATCTGTATCCGTGAGTCTATTTTGGTTTTGTTATATTTGTTCTTTTTTTTATTTTTTAGACTACACATGTAAATGAAAAAACACAATGTGATCTTTGACATTGGTCTTAGTAATATTTTTTGGATCTTTTGCCTCAGGCAAGGGAAACAAAAGCAAAAATAAACAAATAAGACCTAATCAACCGTAAAAGCTTTTGCATAGGGCAGGAAACCATCAACAAAAGAAAAAGGAAACCTATAGAATAGGAGAAGATATTTGCAAATGATATGTCTGATAAGGGGTAATATCCGAAATATATAAAGAACACATAAATTTCAATATCAATAAAACAATCTGATTAAAAAATGGGCAGAGGACCTGAATAGGCATTTTTCCAAAGAAGACATATAGATGACCAGCAGGAACTTGAAGAGATACTCAGCACCACTAATCGTCAGGGAAATGCAAATCAAACCACAGTGAGATATATCTCACACCTTTTAGAATCTCTATCATCAAAAAGACAAAAAATAGCAAGTCTTGGAGAGGATGTGGAAAAAGGGAACCCTAGTACACTGTTAATGGGAATGTAAATTGATACAGTTACTATGAATTTATTTATTTAATTTATTTATTTGGCTGCTTGGGTCTTCCTTGCGGTGCGCGGGCTTTTCATTGCAGTGGCTTCCCTTGTTGCAGAGCACAGGCTCTATGCGCGCAGGCTCAATAGTTGTGGTGCAACGGCTTAGTTGCTCCACGGCATGTGGGATCTTCCTGGACCAGGGTTCAAACCCGTGTCCCCTGCATTGGCAGGCGGATTCTTAACCACTGCGTCACCAGGGAAGTCCCAGGTACAGTCACTATGGAAAACAGTATGGAAGTTCCTGAAAAAATTGAAAATAGAACTGCCATATGATCCAGTGTTTCTACTCCTGAGTATTTATTCAAAGAAAATGAAAACAATTATTTGAAAATATATGCACCCCAATGTTCATAGCAGCGTTATTTATAATAGTCAATATACAAAAGAGTACTATTTTTTACAGTAACTAGACATTTGGTTTTTCTCAACTGGAAATGGTTGTCTTAATATTTCAGTTTTAGTAATTCATTCCAAGGGTTGTTTTCTTTAGTCTGAGTCTCTGCCTTGTTTCTCTGCCCAGCACACACACTTATACTGAATATCAGAACTTTCTGTCCTTCCTCAAGGGATTCTGAAGATCCTGGGTTTTCTCCTAAACTTCAGTCTTCCTTACAAAGGCACCATCATCTGCTGAGACATCATCCTGATCTTAATTGCTATATTCTTTGAGCTTCCTTGTATTATTTTCTACAAGGTTTTCTTCACCTGTTACACCTCTTACTTGCTGGAACTACTATCTCTTGTGGTTTAATGCTGATTTCTGACACCTAGCTGACCTGTCTGAGCTTCCTAGGACAGCCATGGGTTGATATGGTCCAACAGCAGTAACAATAAATATTTAATATTCAACATTAATAGTAATGACTTGCCTTTATGTGGTATATTAGAGCTTTGGAAAATATTTTCATAGCATTTCATCCAGCCCCACACCTGCTTTGTGATACAAGTAAAGCATCAATAAGTCTTTAAAATTAGACTGAGTCTCAGAAAATTAAAAGAACTCACCTGGTATTACAGAAAAAAAGGTGGAAAAATGGGGACTCCACTGAAGTTTTCAAACAAATTTATTGATTCTAATATCTATGCCCATGCTGTTTCTGATTGGAGAGAGAGACACAGAGTCAGAGACAGAGGAAGAGAGAGAATTTCAGTCTGGCTGGCTCTCTTACCAATCACAGTTCATTATTTAAAATCGGTTATTATACACATATATACACACATTTGTAAACACACACACACGCACACGGAATAGTCACATAATTACTTCAGAGAAACCACCCATTGACCTCACTCTTATATCCTTTTTACTTGCTAAATACATGAAAACTAGACTTTGGAGATCCAGGGAAGAATTACAGAATATATTATATTTTGGAAGTAATGGCAATACACTATGAATATATAATTTACTACAAGATGTTAGATATACCAGAGGATCTTCAGAAATCATATTTGAAGTACTAAAAATCAGTTTGCATATCACTGCAGTAAGATATGTGTTGACATGAATTTTTGAATGATAGTATTGTACTATTGATAATATTATTAAATATCACAAACATAATGTTCTACTTCATGGCTCAGTTTGCATTGATTTACTCAGTCATTCAGAGATACTAATTAGAAAGCCAAACCAAGAAGAAAACTGTTATTTTACTGTGGCAAAATTCTATTTAAGATATTTTTCAAAAATTAGTAACTAAAATGACCTACCAACAAAAAAGAGGCAAATTCTAATGTATGGAAATATAAGTGATACAGAAATATTAAATGAATTATGTTAAATTATCTTACCATTTTATACGAGACTATATCACATCCAGTTGTACTTTCAGCCAAATTTGCCTTTGCACAGTTCTAATTCATAAACCACTATTCACTTGAGAAAAGTGACAATTTAATTTTCTCGAATATAAATATTCACTAATTTTAGAAATAATATATTATCAGAATCACAGTCATTGCTTTAGAGATGGAAGCATATGAATGCATATAAAATGTCTGAAAATAACATGTCTTATTTTTCAGCTGCTGGCACATTAAAGAAAATGCCTCAGTACCTTTTAATCTCAACACTAAATGCATTTTGTTATGAACAAAATAAAGGAGTATGACTCAATTTGTGTATCAAAAAACGTAAATAGTTCTCATAATTTATGTTAACCACAAACCAGATGTTACTTTAGTAATTAGTTGAATTCATCCTAATACATCTCCTCTATATATAGAAAAATCTTTAGTTAGCATACTGTGTTGTGGTTAACATCCAAGGTTAATGTTGTTTTTCATTTGAAGCTACATGAGTTTGTTTTTAGTAAGCTATGCCTTTTTAAAATATAGTCTCCTTACATTTGTAACACTGGCTTTTTAATACAGATTAAGAGCAACAACCTGGAAAAAACAAACAAAGGAAAACATAGGTTCATTAGGTTATTTCACTTAAAAAAAATAATTTTACCATTAGCAGCACAAACTATATACCACACCAAATATCAAGTATGTTCGTGTTCAGTGTGTTCAATGTCTTCACGGACACATAGACATGTACACACACACCACATACACACAACCATTTGAATATCAACACAGAGTTCAACATCTGAAGGATAATGTCATTTGATCCCTTTGTGCTGGATCATACCATTTCATATCATTTCATGGACAAGTGTATTATAAGATAGCATGCTTCTTTTGCAGGATAATCTATTAATGGCATAAAGTAGTGCTTTGTTATTTTAATAATAGACTTTATTTTTTGAGCAATTTTAGTTTACAGAAAAATTAAGCAGGAAGTACAGAGAATTCCTATAGATCCTTTTACCACCCTTCACAGTGTGTTCTATTATTGACATCTTGCTTGACTGTGGTACATTTGTTTTATAATTAGTGAACCAATATTATTATTAACCAAACTCCATAGTTACATTCTCTTCTTGTGTTGTACATTCTGTGGGTTTTGACAACTGTGCAATAACTAATATCTACCATTATCGTACCATACAGAGTATTTTCACTGCCCTGAAAACCCCTCTGCCCTACCAACTCACACCTAACTCCTTGTCTTCCAAACCCCAGACACCACTAATCTTGTTACTATCTCCCAGCTTTGGGTTTTCCAGAATGTCATAGAGCTGGAATCATACAGTATGTAACCACTTCGGATTGGCTTCTCTCACTTAGTCATATGCATTTAAGATTCCTCCAAGCCTTTTCATAGCTTGATAGCTATTTTTCTCAGTTCTTTTTAGTGCTGAATAAAATTTTATTGTCTGAATGTACCACAAAGAGCTCATATAGCTAGCTCAATAAAAAAAAAAAAAAGCCCAATAAAAAATGGGCAGAAGATCTAAACAGACATTTCTCCAAAGAAGACATACAGAGGGCCAAGAGGCACATGAAAAGATGCCCAACAACACTAATTATTAGAGAAATATAAATCAAAACTACAATGAGATATCAACTCATACTAGTCAGAATGGCCATCATAAAAATCTCTACAAACAATAAATGTTGGAGAGAGTGTGGAGAAAAGGGAACCCTCCTACGCTGTTTGTGGGAATGTAAATTGGTACAGACATTATGGGGAACAGTATGGAGGTTCCTTAAAAAGCTAAAAATGGGGCTACCATATGATCCAGCAATCCCACTCCTGGGCATATATTCAGAGGAAAACATGGTTCGAAAGAATACATGCCCCCCAAAGTTCATTGCAATGCTGTTTACAATAGCCAAGACGTGGAAGCAACCTAAATGTCCAATGACAGATGAATGGATAAAGAAGATGTATTATGCACACACACACACACACACACACACACACACACACTGGAATATTACTCAGCCATTAAAAAGAATGAAATAATGCCATTTGCAGCAACGTGGATGGACCTGGACATTATCATACTAAGTGAAGTAAGTCAGACAGAGAAAGACAAATATCATATGATATTGCTTATATGCAGAATGTAAAATAACAAAAGATACAAATGAACTTATTTACAAAACACAACTAGGCTCACAGACTTAGAAAACAAACTTATGGTTAACAGCAGGGAAGGGTGGGGGGAGGGATAGATTGGGAGTTTGGGATTGACATGTACACACTGCTTTACTTAAAATAGATAACCAACAAAGACCTACTGTATAGCACAGGGAAATCTGCTCAATATTCTATAATAACCTAAATGGGAAAGGAATTTGAAAAAGAATAGATACATGTATATGTATAACTGAATCACTTTGCTGTACACCTGACACTAACACAACATTGTTAATCAACTGTACTCCAATATAAAATGAAAATTTTAAAAAAATTCCATAAAGTTCCAAAAAGCAAAACTTGAATTTGCTGTGCCAGCCACTAGTTACATAGCATTTACATTTTATTTACAACTAATTATATAGAATTCACATAGTTTTAGGTATTATAAGTAATCTAGAGATGATTTAAGGTGTGTGGGCATATGTATATAGGTTATATGCAAATACTATACCATTTTATGTCAGGGACTTGAGCATCCTCAGATTTTGGAATCCACAGGGGTCCTGGAATCGATCCCCTCCAGATACCAAGGGACAATTGTACTGTCCCTACAGGAAGGTTGTTATAAAGATGTCAAAATATGTATTATAGATTCTTAGATAACCTAAGCAAGTAAATTACAGGGAACCAATGGGCTTAAGTTTACTAAAATTTACTATACAAGGCAAAATAGACTGTATTCTGGATGAAAGGTGATGAGCATCCTTCCCCTGTGAGGATTTTTGCTTCACTGCAAACTGAATTCTTCATAGGGTGAATTCAAGTATCAAAATAATGTATAACAATTCTTGCCCTAACCACTGAAAGTGATGAAATCACTTTCCTAAGACATTTGAATCACTTAAATGTAAGTGACAAATAACTCTTCATTATATTAAAATCTGCTTTTGAAGGAAAAAGAAATAGTCCAATGTGACTATTGATATACCATATATTAATGTATTACCATGAAAATTTAAATGATAGGGTAAAAATGAAGGTATAAACTTCTATCATCAGTATATTCTTACATTGATAATATGAAGCCACTTTCCTGCCTTTCTCTCTCTTTTTCTCCCTAGTATTTTCCTGTCTTTATCCATTAGTAAATAAATGACAAAGGAGAGGATCTCTCACATGATTACTAAGAGACCCGGGCTAAGCCCAGAGATTTCAAATAACTGTCCTATGAGCTTCACTGAGTTGATTTCTGAAGTCATGCTCCCTTTGAGGTCCCAAGGTCTCCTTTTAATAAGACCAATTTACAGCAAGTTATATATATAAAAGGCATGATGTGCTCACAAATAAACATTTTAATAACTCAGTATGAACTGAAATTGTATAAGATGCTATTTTAAATCACTTCCTCTTGTATCCTACACTGTGCTTTATTTTTCTGTGTTTTCTGCATCTTCCAAACAAACATCTTCCTCTTTAACATGAATTCTATTCTTCTTAATGATTAATCTTCAAGCTTTGTGTTTCAATTTCTGATTAGCTGTAAGATAGTTTATAAATATTGCCTAAATCCACAGAAGGAGCATTTTGTGAAAGTGTTAGATTTCGGAAAACAAAAAGATTGAGTTAACTATAGCTTAAATTGTGATCATTAAGCCTAAAGAAAAGCGTGCTAAATTTTTGTATATCGGCCATGGCACTTAGCATAGTGCCTACACCCTTGTAGTTTATAAATGTAAATTCACAAAAGGGTGACTTAAGTAAACATGGCGACCTCACGTCTGTAGCAAACGTTTGGTGACTTTTCTCCCCTTCCTTCCTTTCTCCCTCATTCATTCCTTCCCCCACAACGTGACCTTCCTTGACAATCTTTTTACATTTTCTATCCTGGGTCCCCCAAACTCACACTGTGAAGCTATTGACATTTTGTCAATAGCAACCTTGATCTCTTGATCCTTGATCTCTAGTCACTAGAGACCAGCAATACCTGTTACCATTGAAGACAACCAAACGTGTCCAGATATTGTCAATTGTCTCATGGGGGTGGGTGCAAAATCTCCCCAGGTTGAGAATAATTTCTTTAGGGTGTGGTGTTATTTGCTTCACCAAATGACAGAATAAAGTGATCTTAATGACAAAGAACCAGGGGAAGGTAGAACTTGCAGCAGAGATAGTTTTGGTGTCCAGTTATCTGGATTCCTGGAGGGTGTAGCTGGTTGTTATGTTTAACGTTTGACCAGGGAAACTGGTTACAGACATAACGCATTGCTTTGCATCAGTGCAGTCAGTGCCCTGCTTTATTCTTACTTTGGGTGGAATATAGTAGACTGTGCATAAACCATGGTAAGACAATCAGACACAACCTATGGATTGTTGACAGGGAAGAGAAAGAATCTTTGAAAAATAGACGGTGGGAAGAAAGGAGCTCGGTGCCATCTGCTTTCTGTATCTGTGGTTCCGCATCCGCAGATTCAACCAAGGATCGAATTGTTGAATCCCTGGATGTAAACCCGCAGATACAGAGAGTGGACTGTGCTATGTTTTATATAAGGGACTTGAGTGTCTGCAGATCTTGGTAACCAAGGAGACCCTGGAGCCAATCCCCCGCGGACACCTAGGGATGACTGTTTTTACCCTTTCTTCTTCCTGCTCACACTGGTAACATTCTTCTAAACCACAAAGTTACTTAGCACAAGCCAGAGACCAACAAAGCATTCCAATGTTCTTTTGATTCTGAGGATGTTTCTGCACTTTCGTCAAATCCATTAAATTTCATTTGACTTGAGAAGTCTTTTGAGGCAACGTTTTCACCTAAGAATCTTCGCTAAATATGTATTAGAGAACACTGGAATACTTAATCTACCAATGTATTCTCTCGAGTCACTCTCTGGGATATTTCTACACATTTTGGAGAGAATGAATGCATTGTACTTTGCTTCCAAGAAAAACCTTTACATTAGGTCCCCTGTGAAGGAAAACCAAAAATTGCCTAAATACATCTTACCCTGTGTGAAAATTTTCTTATCATATATATTAAGATCCCTGTATAAATCAATGGGAGATGTGTACATGGTTCAGAGGAATTAATTCATCTCATACAGTGAAGTCTAGATATAACTAGGATTTGTTTTAGGTAATGAAAATCAAACTTCCATATTTAATGTTACAGATGATAATGAAGACTTCCTACAGTTAAACATAAAATGTGTGTGCATGTCTGTTTGTATGTGTTGTGTGTATGAAATTATATGTATATATTTATAGAGAGAGAGAGAGGGAGAAAGAGAGAGTTAATTTCTGTTCAGACAATGAAAAAATAGCAACTCTATACTTAATAAAGTCACATAAATTCAGTATGTCTAGAAAATATGGCAATTTATTTAGGATTTCTCTCAGGATAAAGTAAAAATTATCCCACTGCCACTGTTTTGAAGTGCAGGGGAAAACAAGTTAATTTAATTAGACATGTTAATTGCTGGCTGACACACAGATAATAGAAAAGCATTACTTGAAGAACAGCCGTAATTAAAATAACTAAAGAATGTATTATGCACAAAAAATTAATAAAGTGCCTTTTTTCTTTTTCTGATATGGCGCTTCTTATATCAGAACTCTACACACAGCAGATCAAAATATAATAAACAAGTTGACTTTACTGTTGGAAAAACCTATGTAGTTATATTAATGAAGGGTATAGCATCAGTGATACAATCATTACCCCCAGAGGACAGGTAAACGGATTCATGTAGGATGATGTAAATAAACAAAAAGGGAAAAAGAAATCCTCTCAATCTTTCCTGACAATAGTGATCTGAAGAACTCTTCCATTTTCCACTGAATGCATCTCCTTTTTCCACCAAAGAATTTCATATCTACTGTTGTAAATCATTATCTAGCATCACTTCCTTCACTACAAGATACAAATTTCAGGCTCTATGCATATAGAGTGCTGACATTTATTTGCTGAGATTTATATTCATTTTAAAAAGTCTAACTGTCAACATCTGAGAATCATTTTTGACTGCATATCTGCCTTGAGATTTTGTGTCTTTTTTATATAAAAAAGCCCATGGCAAACTAAGAAATCTAGCATTTTGTCAAAATGAATACATAATTCTATCTCTTTTTCCTTCTGAAGTCTTAGTTGGTTTCTTAAAGTGTGTGTGTGTGTTTGTGTGTGTAATGTCAGTGGAAGAAATACGAAGTAGGCAAAAATTAAATTAAAGATTGTTATAATTATTTAGAGCAAATGATAAATTCATTTTTTCATTTGAAATGAACTTGCAGCAATCATTAAGAATTGGTGCTTAAAAATTATCTTTATTTAAAAGAACATTAATTGTTTAATAAACCTAAAAATAGCACCACTTTAGGTACATCTTGAACACCACTATATAATTTTTTAAAAATCCAAAATAGTGAAGGCATTGGGTCCTTTGTAAAAAATCCTAGGTGAATACGATTAATTCTGTAGTAACTATATAACAAGCAGCACTACTGAAGTTTTGGTAGCTCATATATAATTTAAAACATATTTGGATCAGAATGTTTAATGTTCTCTATTTCTTCTAATTTTGTTAGCCCTATGAGTGCTGTTATATTTTTGAATATTCCTTCTTCAAAACTCCCATTGGCTTGCATTCAAGAGGCATTGGGAAGAGAGAACAGACATCTCTTTGCAGGAAAATTAAGATGCCTTGAGTTGGTGATGTCTTCCGTAGCGAGGTTCAGGGTGTTTTCTACATCTCATTTGGATGGAAGTGATTTATGGAACAAAATGAAATAAGTTTATCTTAGGAGACTGAAAATCAGTAACTAGAAAATAATGAGTAAGGATGACGTGAGTTCCCATTGGTAGTGTTCAGCATACAATATGCCCATCTTAAAGGTGATATTTGCTGGTTTTAACCAATTACAAATACTTAAGCACTTTTGTGTATAAAAGTTACATATTTTAATACTGTAAATTGGAAAAGTTTGAAAGCAATGTTTTTTAAGAGAAATAAAGAAAAGGAAAGGAAAGAAAAAAGAAAAGAAAAGAATAAAAAAGAAAAAAAAAGAAAAGAAAAGAAAAAAGAGAGGTGTGGTCCATACCAGAATATTCTATTTAGATCACAATTAAATTGTACCAACGCAACATTAAATGATTGTGTATTCAGACATAGAGGTCTTTGTAAGAAGCGCAGTTATTTTTAAATGACAGTAGATGGAAATCAATTAAAATAAATCAACTGATATTTCTATGGGATTTACTTAGGTAACATAATTTCCTTTAATATCCCACACTAAACTAATTCTTTATAACATTAAAAAATATTTTTCCAAAGGTGCCATTACCAATAGACCAAGATAAGATGTGTGCATTTATTAGAGAGCAGATATGAAAATCCCCACAATTTCATTATTTTGTAATAAAAATATTTTTTACCTTATGTTTTAAAAAACTAAGAGATTTCACAAATATTCATAGTACCCAAACATTTGGTTTTAAGCTCTAGATGAAGAGGTGACTTTTAAAAACAGACATAAAGACATGTTGGAGGACGGAGGGGTACTTCAACACCTGCAAACATGTTGGGGGAAGTAGGCAATCATTGGAAAGGAAGTTCCTTCCTAGTTCCATTTCAGAACTCTAAGACCATTGTCTTCAGAAGCCAGCATGGGGCAGGGATGCCATACAAGCACTGCTGACTTTAAAGACTACTCTTAAACACTGGTTTAGTTCACCTGGTCAAACGTGATTTTCATTTTGCGCCTCTCCTCTCTTTACAATGTATCTAAAAAGATGAATTGGCCTGCAGTCACATTCATTTAAATGCTGGAGTGCTGATTGCACATCCCATTCAAGAAAATCTTAATGGTTGGTCTGGCTATCACACGATAATCGAAATTTAGGTGAAATGGTGAAAAAACAAATATGGTCAATTTAAAAAATGGAATTTGGGACCACTCTATGCTGGCTGCTGAAGTATTTCTTGGCATATATTTTGTGAATACAGTATGGAGAAATTGAATTATTGTGTGCTATGATGTCTATTTTATTTTTTCTAGAAGAACATTAAGAAGAAAAATTGACAAACCTGAGTGACTGGATGAGTCACTAATATAGTTAATATTTATATATACTTATGTATTCATTTATTATTGATCATTTCTATTATATATTTACATAGTATTTGTTTATCTATTTATAATGTGCATCCAAAAGTTCTTTCTGGAACTCTACCACTAACCGTATACCAGGCTCTATGCTTGGTGCAGAAGCTGTCTGGGTGAACAAAAATGACGTACTTTCTACCATTACAAGTTTACAGTTTTGTGGGAAAAAGTGAATGTTTGATTCTAGTAAAGTGTAGGAGGGACATGATTTGCTTTAATCAGTGCTAGTGGAGAGCTAGTCTTTCAGCAATCTAATAACTACCACCATTCACTGAGTGCCTACTTTATGCTATAGTTGTGATAAATAATTTATGTCAAAACAAGCAAGCAATATACATCTAAAGGTCTGTTATTATCATTCCCACATAATATATGAGAGAATTAAAGTTTAAGTTTCCAAGCAACTTTCTCAAGGTGACAAAACAATGAAGTGGCAATGCTGGAATTTTAATCTCAGAGTGGCATCAAATCCCAAGGTCATAATCATGGTACTATAATTGCCTGTGGTTACAGCTTCCAAGTTTGTCTCTAAAAAAATGCATCAGAGTTCTTAATTACATTGTGGTTTCCTAGTAAGTCAAGGTCTTGTTGTACATCACTTATTTACTTATTGAACTTAGGTATCAACTGCTGATGTAAATATTATACTGTGTAAATTCTTAATTCAGGCTGATACAGGAAGACAGTCTTCTCTAAATTCATAAGAACTTAACTATTAAAAATACTGTGCATTTGCTTTCCTACATTTCCATCTACTTTGTCATCGTTCTTTCCATCTCAATTCTTTTCTTCTGATACACCCAATTTTTACCTTGCCAATGCCTTTCTTTTTCAATGTATTTATACCATGCAGGATATATAAATATTGGAATGGAGACTCAGCTTTAAGAAGTTTATGATCTACTAAAGGAAAAAAATATATATATACACACATACATACATTTATACATAACGCATATACACATACATATATACACACATATTCATAAACTGCTATGACAGCTAAAACTGTTGATTACTTTGACAGAGAGTTAGAAACGTGCAATAAACCTAATAAGGAAGGAAGAGTTAAATCCACTTGGAGCATGAAAATGACATTATGGAAGAAGTAAGATGGTAAAAATGTTGTCAAATCAAGACTGAACAGAGAGGGACTCCCCTGGTGGCACAGTGGTTAAGAATCAGCCTGCCAGTGCGGAGGACATGGGTTTGAGCCCTGGTCCAGGAAGATCTCACATGCCACAGAGCAACTAAGTCCGTGAGCCACAACTACTGAGCCCATGTGCCACAACTTCTTAAACCTGCATGCCTAGAGCCCGTGCTCAGCAACAAGAGAAGCCACCACAGTGAAAAGCACGTGCACTGAATGAAGACTAGCCCCTGCTCACCGCAACCAGAGAAAGCCTGCACACAGCAATGAAGACCCAACACAGCCAAAAATAAATTTTAAAAATATTTAGAAGAAAAAAAAAAGACTGAACAGAGGAGAGTTATAGAGGCATATTGAACAGCCCAGGACAATGCAGAAGGTAGTGTGACAGGGCACAGAATGCTGGGAGAAGGACTTTTTGAAAATAAAACGATAGGCTAGGTGACAAATAAATGAAGGAAAGGGTCCTCTAAAAACTCAATCCTGGCTTAATTGACCAAGTGTTGTTGTCAAGATAGAAAGGGGGTAATCTGGAAGATATTGGATAGGTCTGGAGAAAACAACACATTTTACTTTGACCCAAATTGAATTTAAGTTGAGGAAAGATAGACCTTGGAGCTTGAGAGAGACTAAGAGTAGGAGCTAAATATTTGTTATTCACCTACACTGGTTTTATTTAAAATTTCAGGAATGGAAAGGAGTGCTGAACAAATTAGTTTAGATAAGAGGGTCAAAGGATATTCTAGGGAGAAATATCTAAGAGGTGGAGAAGAAAATATTGCCATAGGGAACATACAGTCAAAATTTCAGATATTAGAAAAAAAATCAGTATCACAGAAACTAGGGAGGAAAACAGTTTAAGAAAGAAGGGATGGTCAATAGTAGAACGTGCAGATTGATCCAGAAGGATGAGGGCTAATGAGGAAAAAGAATATGTTGGTCGGTAGGTCATTGGTAATGTTTTGGGTAATTTTACTAGAAATATAAGGCTAAATGCCAGAGCAAAAGTAATTGTGGGGCATTTGTATGACAAATAAAGACAAAATTAAATTTATAAATAGTAAATATATTTAATGAACATTCTCATTAATTTTGCATATGCTATTTTTTTATTGGAAAAGTATTTTCCGCGGAAGAAGAACCATACCTGTCTAATTCAATTTTATGGTGTCTCTAACACCACATTGGATTACTAGGTGCCATTGATAATCATGTTGAATGACACTGGGAAAAAATTAATATGTTGGGAGAAATTCTTGTGGAATTATATAGTTGACTATCCTATGGGTTAAGGGTTCAAAACCCAGCTGTTTGGCAACTGCCAGAGCCAACCATCTATGAGTTAGGGTTTAAAATTTGCATTGCAAATAACCACCTGGTAATGATAGTTACCATTTACCATTGCTTGCTCATTACACATAATGGATTGCCTTGGGAAGGCCAAGCATTCAACAGGCAGGCAGCTAAAATTGTGTCTGAATTTTCATGCCAAGGGGAAAAATGTGCCTATATTTTCAATACAATTTTAAATGATGGAAATCTCCCTCTTATCACATTTTTTAAATGTTTGGTTTTTTGTTTTAACCTTAAACTTAAACCTTTCGAGAAAATTTCCAACTCTCTACTAAAGGCCTTTAATAAGAAGTGTTGCTTTTTAATCATTGTTCCAGCTAGGCTTTTCTTTCTAATCATCCCCTTGCCAAAGAATCCAAACAAAATTAATTTCCCCTGAAATTCTTCCTCTCTGCCTTCACTGTCATATTTAGCTCTGAAATGATTAACAGATGCCATTTATGGAAGTTCTTCACAAATGAAACTTTGGATGAATTTTAAAATAAATAAGATGAATTACTTTTCAACTCAGTAAAAACAAATACTGACGCTTGTTTTCACATCTTCCATTAATTTAAGAGTCTTGTATTGAGTAGTAATGAAGCCAATTTGGAGGGCCATGTAAGACAAACTCTCATCTGTCCCATTTCCAATTTCATATTTTTATGATGTGATTGAATTTAAAAGTGATAAAAAGGAATACCTTGAGATTTACTGTCTCAGTTTACTGATAAATCTATGCAAGGTTAAGTACTCATCTGAATAATTGACTCGAAATAACGTAAATAATGAGTAAAAAGATCTAATCCAAAATATTTCCTTTCTCAATACCAATATCAAAAGTCTCTTCTGATTATGTTTAATGATTCTTTTATACTAATTAACAGTATTTAGCCAGTTGGTAACATATGCAGTAAATCTGAAGAAGCCCAGGAAAACTGTTTTCTAGAAATGTAATCTTTCATAGTTTTAGGCTAAGGGTATTATTCAAGAGTCTGTCATGTTTTATTTCCCTAGTAAGTTTAGGTAAATTTTATTTAGAGATATAATAAACTCATGTGTCAAACAATCCCACTGAGAAATAAAGGAGATTTCCAGAATTCAACTTTATTATTAACTGGCTATTGATAGGAAAATAAAATAAAATATGAAAACAGTTATCCTCTTCTTTATGACAGTGTCAGATGATTTGGAAAAAAATTAGATAGTTGATTGAGAAAATCATATAAAAACAACAAACTAAGAGTTAAAAACCAGAATTTTGATTACTTATAGCTAAGCCATATTCTCTACTTATGTCTTAATGCAATGCTTAATGCCTTGAAGAAATAAGTTAAATAAATTTAGAACAGAAGACATTATTTTATATAAAATGTTATTAGGTTTTTAGGCAAAAATCATGATTTGTATAAATTTAATTTATAGAGTTAGTAGTTAATTTATACAGACTATCAGTTAGGAGACCCATACAGCATTTAAATAATTTGCCTCACAAAATTTTTATTTCCATAAAAAAATTTATTAAGAGGTTTAAGTTCTAGGAAGTTTAAAATATACTGATTTTTTTTCAAAAATTATTTATTGATAACCTTTAATATATAGTCACTTTGCTATATGCAGAAGAGAAAAAAATACAGTAAAAGATCTTAAGGTAGTCTGGGGGAAAGGCAACATGAACAATGCAAGACAGATATAATCAAAGCTACAATATAGAGCATTGTGGGAATGTAGAAAAAGGAAAAGGCTCCTTTTGGAAAACCAGTCATTTTTGGCTTGTGGGCACATTCCCAAGTATACTTGCTTAAAGATTCCTCTCTCACTGAGGCTTTTCTTCAGTTGGTTCATCTTTGCTGCTCTGTTCTATCCATTAGGGTTCTATAAGAAAGCAAAAATCAAGAGCCACCATGGGCATATGAAGCAATACGAGGTTTACCAACTGTTCTAAGGTGCTACTAAACAAATGGAACAGGTGATGTTCCTGGAGGTCAGAAGCTACCATCCCAAGTGGAAGATGGAAAATGGTATCATGGTGGACCTGACCACAGACTTGTGAGTTGACACTTAAAGCAAGTAGAGAAGGGCAGACATTCCTGAATTTTCTTCTTTTTTCACTCCAGTTTTTCAACACTGCCTCCTGTTAACTGCACTCTCCAGGCAGTATGAATGGAAGGGGAAAGGAGGTAAAGATGGGGGTGGTCAAGGAATCAATGAACTTAAGCACAAAAAGGCCAATGAGTCCAATTTTGGTATGTGGACTTGGTTCTCTGGGAGGAATGATCTGTGATAGACTCTATTTTCTACTGATCATACCAGATAAAGAGTGTTTTCTTTTACCCATATGTATATATATATTTTCCTCTCTTTTTCATTTTTTAAGAATTGGTATTGGAGAATTAATAAAAGAGAATTTTCTCTGAGTAGTCTTAAGTTCACAGAAAAATTTAAAGGGAGGTACAGAGATTTTCCAAATACTCCCTGCCCCACACATGCACTGAATACCCACTATCAACATTTGTTACAGCTGAGTAACCTACATTGACACATCCTAATCACCCAAAGTCCACAGTTTACATTAGGTACACTCTTAGTGTTGTACATTCTGTGGGTTTGGACAAATGTATAATACACCTATCGGTCATCGTAGTATCATAGAGTATTTGCACTGTTCTAAAACCACTCTGTGCTCTGCCTATTCATCACTCCTCTTGTGCTGCAAACCCTGGCAATTACTGATATTTTAATTGTCACCATAATTTTACCTTTTCCAGAATGTCATCTACTTAGAATCCTACAATATAGGTTTTTCAAACTGGCTTGTTTTACTTAGTAATATGTCCTCCATGTCTTTTTATGGCATTATAGTTCATTTCTTTTTTAACATTGAATAATATTCCATTGTCTAGATGTATCACAGTTTATTTATCCATTCACCAACTGAAGGACATCTTGGTTGTCTCCAAGTTTTGGCAGTTACGAATAAAGCTGCTATAAAATTGGTGTGCACGTTTTTGTGTGGACATGTTTTCATCTCCTTTGAATAGATATCAAGGAGTATGGTTGCTGGATCATAGGGTAAGAATATGTTTAGTTTTGTAAGAAACGTCCAAATATTCTTTTTTCCACTGACTATACCATTTGGCATTCCCATGAGAAAAGAATGAAAATTCCTGTTGCTCTACATTCTTGTTAGCATTTTGTGTTGTCACTGTTCCAAATTTTGGCCATTCTACTAGGTCTTCAGTGGCATCCAATTGTTGTTTTATTTTCATTCCCTAATCACATGTAATGTGGAGCATCTTTCATACGCCATTTGCCACCTATATATCTTCTTTGATGAGGTATCTGTTAAGAATTTAACCTATTTTCCAATCAGGCTTTTGTTGTTAAGTTTTAATACTCCTTTGTGTATTTTAAATGAAAGTGCTGTATCAGATATGTCTTTGCAAATATTTTCCCCTGTTAGGGGCTTATCTTCTCATTCTTTTGGCATTGTCTTTCACAGAACAGAAATTTTTAATTTTAAGGAAGTCCAGCTTATCAGTTATAACTTTCATTGATCATGCATTTGTCATTATATCTAAAAAGTGATCACCATAGTCAAGGTTATCTAGGTTGTCTCCTAAATTATCTTCTAGGAGTCTTAGAGTTTTGTATTTTACATTTATATTTATGATCTATTTTGAGTTAATTTTTTGAGAAGAGTATAAGATCTGTGTCTAGATTCATTTCTTTGCTTGTTGATGTCCAGTTGTTCCAGCATCATTTGTTGAAAGAACTATCTTTACTCCAATATGTTGCCTTTCTCTTTTGTCAAAGATCAATTGACTATATTTATGTGGATCTATTTCTGGGATCACAATTCTATTCCATTAATCTATTTGCCTATTCTTTTACTAATACCATACTGTCTTGATTATTGTATCTTTATAGTAAGTCTTGAAGTTGTGTAGCATCAGTACTCCAACTTTCTTCTTCTCCTTTAATGTTGTGTTGGTTTTTCTGGGTCTTTTGCCTCTCCATATGAACTTTAGAATCAGTTTGTCAATATCCATAAAATAACCTGCTGAGGTTCTGACTGGGATTGCATTGAATCTATTGATCAACTTGGGAAGAACTGACATCGTGACAAAATTGTGTCTTCCTAATCCAGCAATATGGAATATCTCTCCATTTATTTAATTCTTTTTTGATTTTGTTCCTTAGAATTTTGTAGTTTTCCTAAAATAGACCTTGCACATTCTTTGTTAGATTTATACATATGTATTTATTTGGAGGGTGGGGTTACTAATATAAATGGTATTGTGCTTTGACTTCAATTTCTACTTGTTCTTACTGTTACATAGGAAAGCAAATGACTTTTGTATATTAACCTTGTATCCTGCAAACTTGCTATAATTATTTATTAGTTCCAGGAGTTTTTGGTCAGTTCTTTAGGAATTTTTGACATAGATGATCATGTCATTTGGGAACAAAGACAGTTCTATTTCTTCTTTATCAATCTGTATACTTTTATTTTTTTCTTGTCTTGTTGCATTAGCTAGACCTTCCAGTCTGATGTTGACTACCCCAGCAGGTGAGACTCCGGTTAAGCAGTTTCCCCTGAGGGCAGATCTTCTTAGGTAGAACAGAGTGCTCTGGTTTATTTAGAAATCTTTCCTTTTCCCCTTCTCCTGCTAAAATCCAGAGGGGATTTTTCTCTGATTTTTAATGTGAGAACGGGTTGAGCTCCTGGAGGTAAAATTCCCAATATTATGGAGGTCCACCTATGACTGGTCCCTCTGGAGTTTTTAACTCTCAGACTTCTACATGCTGAGCCTCCAGCAATTCATTAATTACAATTCAAGTTTTTCTACCCCAGCACTGGTTCCCATGGCAGTTTCAGCCCATGAGTGTTTGCTCAGGTAAGCCTTGGCTCCCTGAATTTGCCTATCTGTTTCTCTAATCTTAGGGGCCAAGGTTTGCTCTGTGCCCTCAATTCTCTTAAGGATCCAAGAACAGTTGTTGACTTTTCAGTCTGTTCAGTCTTTACTTGTTAGGATGAAATGGCAATTTCCAAGTTTGCAGAACTGGAAACCAGAGGTCCTACTAATTTTTTTAAGCTGTTTATTTTGAGATCATTATATATTAAGATACAGTTGTTAGAATTAATCCAGAGAGATCCCATGTACCCTATACCCAGTTTTTTCAACATGATAGTATCTTGCAAATCTATAATACAATTTATTTTAGTAGTACATTTACTTTTAAATTGTATTCTCCTTTTCTTTACTCCCTGTGAACAATTCTGCTTCAGCTATGATGCTCTTCCATTCGTAGACTCTCTTCCAGGAAAATTAGGTACAACTGACCAAAAAAAGCAGAGTCTCCAGCATCACCTGAGTTATTTCTTTCATCAGTTAACCATATATATGTATTTTTTCATGTAATCAACTGAGGGCTTACTCAGGGCAACTCAGGATTACATGAAAAAATATAATCAACTCAGGGCTATGTGATCTTTGAAGCCCAGGTCTGGGCTTCATCGTAAGAACTTCTAGTTTACAGTTCCTGAAATGCTGCCATCTATTTAACACTTTCCCCCATGGTAACAACTTAATGGGACTAATAATGTAATATCAGCTCCTTTAGGCAAATAAACTGTTGTATTTACTAACATGCATCCAGTGCTAGATCCCTGCCTATCACATGGTTAAGACTCAATATATCTTTATTAAACAAATAATCATGATTATTATGCAGTCAATAAGTTTCCAATTATATGTGATTCTTATCAGGATACTCATGTATCTCAGTCATTTTTAATATAATTTTGGCATCTGGGGAAATTGACAAACAGAAAAATTTTGTACTAAATGATGAATTAAAAAGTTAACACAAAACAGAATTATTGTATAATTATCAAGTTGAGTTTTAATTTTGTTTTGTTGCAATGTGAATAATTCACTAGGTCTGATATTTAATTTGTGTTCCAACTGAATCTATATTATGTCATATATTGTAGATTTGCTGAGTGATCATATGCAGAAAATGTCTACCTCCTAAATGTGTGTGCATTTGTGCCTGTATTCATGTTTGTGTGTGTGTTTATACTTACACATACACAAAAACACACACTTTTACTATTTGTAACAAATATACATATATTTACAATTATGAAAATTTACAATTATTTACAATTTTATACTATATATTTACAATTATGAAAATGCTTAAATATGTATAGTATTCAGAAAGAAGTTGTTAATATTAAATGTACAAATTATAACTCTTACCTTACAATATTTTTCCATAATACAGTGTGCTATTTGTGATCATTTGTAAATGTACATCTTTCTTTAACTAACTTAGACTTTCAGAATTAAGGAAATTCCACAAATTTTTATTAGTGAAAATTCTGTTTTAGGAAGATTTTGAATACACAGTCTTGGCATAATTTTAAAAATTTTTTTGTAATGTTTGTCTTTAAAAATTGTTAATAGTCTCATTTCTCATCTGTAATGCATATATCAAGTTTATTTGATAATGCATAGAACTTCAAATTTAAGCAGGTCCTCTCACTATTAAACATAATTCTTTTGACAGAATAGCCAAAAAAATCATATTAAAACTAATGATATTTTGCACTAGATAATAGGAGACCTGATAAAGATTAACTTTGCTGAATATTGCTTCAGGTTGCACTTTTTAGATATTTTTGCACCTAATGAGAAAGAGGCCATAATAGTGATTTGTTAATATATTCACCCTCATTTAAACATGAGTTCTTCCCGCTTCCATAATATAAACAAGGTATCCCACTCTAAAGGGGCAGACATGAATTCTTTGAAGCTTTGTGGTTCTTTCTGTTTTAATGTTCCTTCTGGGAGTGACATGAATGAACTCCACTTAAGAATCAGGTGTGTTGAGCTCTCTTCATAGCATCCTGTGGTCAAAGGACATACATGACATCCTCATAAATTAAATGTCTGTAGAAGACAATTGTGAAGCCTGAAAGCAAAGATTTATAAAGGATTTAACCTAACAGGTCTACACAAAAATAAAATTTAATATAAAAGTCAAAGGCTAGGATTAATGAAACCTGTATTTTTGCCACTACTCCTTATGTCCCATGAACTAATTTTATCATCTCAGGCAAAACCTTCACTTTATTTGGCCTTTCTTTATTCAACTATAGTATTACAGGAGTTCAGTGGGAGAGTGTCTAAAATTTGTTTCTGCTTCCATATTTTAATATTTTACTTTTCTTTTAGATTAAACACCTTTTCTATCTTCCAAAAAGGCAACCTATACATTTCTTTGTCACTTATCTCACATTAAAACATTCTAGGATTTTTGCTTCCAAAGGTTAACGTGAGTTCCTTGAGGGCAGGGGCTAGGTCTTTCCCCAGAGATACAACACTATCCCCAGAAGATGGTGGATTTTAAATAAATGTCTACTTTTAAACTGAATGCTATCCCAACAATTTCAGCAATGGCACGTTTTGTCTTCCATTTTGAAGGGCAAAGAGAAGACCAAAAGAATGTAATCAATCCATCATGAATACAGGAAGGAATAGATATGTTCTAAAGGTGTGTCCAAGAAAAGAGTAGGTCAAAGAAGATATACAGAAATTTCAACATTTTTAGAGTTATTTTACACTTTTGAAATATAGCAATACAATGGTTATATGGGTATAGCAATAAAATATGCAGTAGCATTGAGGAAAAAATTCTACATGATTCAAAATGAATTAAAAATACTATCACATTTGGATATATAAATAATAAGGTTTATTTGTTGTTTTATAACACATTTCACAGCAATTCTAAAACCATGGATTATATAGTAGGTCATATGTTCACCAGCTTAAACTGCAAGGATGAGTGAAAATACTCTGCTAAGTTTGGCCTCTACTCAAACCTAATGCATTTTATATGTCAAATAGATTCAATGCATTCAAGGATAGAATGCAATTCATTTTTTGGCAAACATATGAGTTCCCAGTTTGAAGAAGATAGTATTGGAAAATTTTTTTCAAAGCAATATTTTGATGCTTGAGTATAAATCAATCAACCAATATAGTATCTGATTTAAACACTCTGAAATCTTTTTAACATGAGTTAGAAAAGCATTTCAGTGAAATGCATCTAGGTTTGACGTTCTTGCTTTATTATTTTTTTATATAATTTCTAATAATGTTCATCTAGATTTGTTCTAGCACACAGATGTTTTCTTTTCAACCTTCACCTAGATTGCACTATAAGATTGGAGGTATAACTGTGATCTGATTGAGAATTTTAAGAAAATAAAGTGTTGTGGTTGTTGAGATTAATCCTATGCTCCTTGGAAGAGTGGTAAATTTAGGTCTGCCCAGAAGGGTAGACCAATCTCTGCATTGAATCCTTGGCCATGGTTTAATCAAAATTGCCAGGTACTGATTTTCCAAAAGACCACTATATTATCTATTGCTAATGAAAGCCCGGTTCATTCCTACAAGACCAATTACAGTATCACCTTGATGGAGTCTTTGTAGTATCAGAATAGAAAAGTCAGAATAGGATTTCATGTTCTGAGTTTGAGTGGCGTACATCAGGCCTTTCAATCAAGGGATCTGAGCAGGACGGAACAAAGTGCATGAAATATTAGTTCAACATTAGTGCACAGAGTGAGGTGAGGACCTTGAAACAAGCCTGGACAAAAAGCAATGTTTTGATTAGTGCATCCTTTGCCCAATTAAGTCATCAATTGTCCCAAGAAATAGGCTTGTAGCCCAAATGAACAAAACAATGCCTTGAAAGGGAGCCATTGAGTAATCTGTCATCAATGGCATTATTGAGTAGTTACAGAGTTATCTTCCTGGGTAAGAAATTCCTGGAACAAAGAGTAAACTCCCGTCTAGGGAGGCAGCTTTCTAAACTTTCATAGTTAAGTCATGTGAAGCCAAGGTCTCTCCACTCTGAACGTAGAGATGGAGATCAGTTCTGATGGCTGGGGAAGCTCTCTCCTGCTCTGGAAGTCATCATGCAGGGACACCTGGACATTGCTCTTTTTGCTGTTGTGAAGGGGGTCAGCCTGAAGTCCACACATGATGAAGAGTGAAGATGGGAAAATCATGCAGAAGAAGAGCGAGAGCACTGACAAAACCAGGCCCTAAGGTGTCCGTGGCACTTGACTTTTCACATACGTGAACCAATAAATTGACTTTATGGCTTTGGACATCTTACACTGGAGTGTGTTATTTGCCTCTGAAAACATGGTAATTGAGAAACACACTAAATCATTGATAATGGTTTCCTTGGCAGGTAGAATTCGTGAGTGAAGAGACTGTTCCCTTAAAAATAATGATTGTAATGAATATTTAAAGATATGCGGAGGCTCTTTAGAATGTAACATGAGGGAAATGAGGAATATACAAAACTTCATTTCGTTAATTCAACAAATTTGCTGGCTACCTATTGTGTGTCACATGTAGTTCTAGGTGCTAGAGATATATACGGAAATAAAATAGAAAAAGAAATCCCTGTCCTCATAATTCCACTTTAATAATAATAATAATAAATAATAATAATATATTATTTTTAAATAATATATTCACACTAAAAGAGGAAGTTCAAGGGATTATTAACAGTAGTTACCAACAAATAGTGAGATCATGGCTGCTTTTATTCTCTGTATTTTATATTTTTAAAAATACCTATTTAAAAATTTTCCACAATAAACACTTATTATCTATATTCCCAAAAATGGCTCTAAAAATACTAAAGAAATGGAAAGGCATTGATAATTTGGAAAAAGATTTCTTTGGCTTTAACGCAATCTGTATACACAGGAATCATCTAAAGCTACCCAAAATATAACTGATTTAAGATACCAACTGGGAATTTCCAATTCCCAGCTCAATTATCTTAACCATGTCCAATAAAGAACTCAAAGAGATGTAGATAAATGAAAGACAATTTACAGTATTAGTCCTGAGAAATTATTTACACAACAGAAATAGACCCAAAGATATAGAAAACAAACTTATGGTTACCAAAGGGGAAGTGGGGGGAGAGATAAATTAGGAGGATGGGATTAACAGATACACAATACTAGATATAAAATAGATAACCAACAAGGACCTACTGTATAGCACAGTGAACTCTACTCAATATTTTGTAATAACCTATAAGGGAAAAGAATCTGAAAATTTTTACATATAAAATAGTTACATATATATATTATATATATATATATATATTATATATATATATATATATATATAATATATGTATAGCTGAATCACTGTGCTGTACACCTGAAACAAACATGACATTGTAAATCAACTATACTTCAATAAAAAAATCAACAACACAGTTTATAATTTTTAAAAAGGCTGGTTAAAATTTGTACTAGCATGTTCTTTTACAATTTCAAACACACTTGTTTACCACAGAAAACTTAGGACACATACTAAAAAGTGAAAAAAATTAACAGATAATATTACAACTCACATAATCATTGTAAGCATCATTTGTTTCAAATTTCCATATCCTTAGATGCTATTATTGAAAAATAGTATCATTCTGTATACACTGATTTTCAGTCTACTTTTTAATCTATATTTTTATTACCCCTATTTTAACAAGATTTACTCTATTACGAATATCTTGCCTTGCATGACTTCAAAAGAAATGAAGATTTCTTAATGTATCTTTCATCCATAATTAAAGGTACATTTCTTTTTCAGGAATCTTTTACAGATTAACATGTCTTTGCTTTAATGAAGTTTACTTAATATCTCAAATATTAGAACTGAAAATTAAAATGCACTTATAGCAAGAGAATAAAAAAATATCAATTATAATGGTAGAAATTGCTTTTTCAAACAGTGTACAAGGTTAAAGAAAATAAGTAACCTGACAATTGTGTGTGTGTATATATATATATATATATATATATATATATATATAATCAGGTAGAAGAAAAGGTCAATATCTCCACCACACATCTAAAGTTTTAAGTGGTTTTACTTATTCACTGGTTACATATCAATTTTCAGACAGCAAATACAATTTTATGACAAGTGACCTTATCCCTGTCAGTTAGAGATTTGTCTTCCAGCTGTACATCAACCCAAAATATACTATTATTCTTATACTCTTACAGGAACACAATAACACATCTTCATTAAATGTCAAGTGTTTATCTTATAAGACTTAGAGTTAATGAAAATATGATAGAGAATTGTGTCACAATAGTCAATTTAACATGATATAAGTTTACATTTTAGGAAAATAAGTCATAATATAAAATGTGGTATCCAACAGATTTTTAGCATTTTGAAAAGTCTGCCAACTGAAGTTTTTACTCTCTATGTAGAATCATAGAAACAATGTATATTTATTTTATATAGTAAATCATTTTGGAAGTATTTTTCTCTATGTTTGTTATGTATAAATACATTCCTTTGTCAAAAGAGCAATAAGAGGACATTTACGCAGCAAACCATATTTTTTTCCCATGTCCTCTTGCTTTAGACCAATAAAAGGGTTGGTTCAAGATCCAGTCATTTGTCTTATATTCAAGTTCCTTTTGGGTGGTCTTTGATTTTATTAATATAACAATCAATGCCAGTCTTTACTGGTCCTATCAAGATTCTACATGGATAAATATCCAACATTTTTTTCAGTCAGATTTTATTTCAATAATATAGACAAAGCTAATGTTAAACCATTTGAAAATGTGCTTTTGCACTTAAAAACAAATGAAACATTCAGAGAGATTAGAATATAAGAAGTACAATATGTATGAATAACTAATATCCATAGTAAGTCTTGTGTTGAGAATCCAAAAAGGGAGATGAACAAAATCACATAATGGAATACTTGTTGGGCAGATCTTACTGCTATTTCCCCCCTCCCCTCCCCCTCCCCTCCCCCTCCCTCTCTTCTAATCTACTTTAATATTAATGTTGGGGGAGACTTGTAGGAACCAGATAATAACAAGCATTTCCTTGAAAACTCTAACTCATCTCTAGATTTGCAGCCATATTCAGGTTGTATTTAGATTTTAAGAATCCCTTACAATTTCAGATTCTTCCATAACTTAAAATGGATCATCTACAAGGCTTGGATTCATAGGCAACCCATGTTATTGCCTTATTACCTTATTTATTAAAATCAAATGATGAATGAAACATTCGAATTTCTGTTGTCCTTTTTGAAACGTATTCCATATGAATATTCCTTAGAACTGATATACACACTTCTCTTCCAGCTTCTAGAGGCTGCAGCCTTCAGTTGGTTCCTAACTGCTTCACTCAATCTCTGCTTCTATCCTTATATTGTCTTTTCCTGCTGCCTTTGACCTTGCTTGGAGAAGAAAAGTTTTTCTCTTCCTTCTTCACTTCTTTGGCTGGTCTAATAATTAAATTGACATAAGACAGAAAAACAAATTTAATTTCGTATGAATGGGAGCCCCACAAAGATATGAGAGGCTCCCCAGCAGTGAGCTAATTGAGGTGTATATGCCATCCTGAGCTAAGGAGATGGGGATAGGGATCTGGGGTCTCAAAAGTAAGGAAGACAAGTCTAAGGAAGATGAGAAAAGCAGATGTTTAGTAAACAAATGTTTGCCATACCATGCAGATATCTTCCTAATATAAAGAGTTATTTTTGGTATTAGCTTTCTATCTAAATTATTAGTTATTAGTATTAGTTATTAGTTATTGGTATTAGTTATTTTTGGTATTATTTTTGGTACAGACCCTCTATCTAAATTATTCTAGACAGTTAAGAGGAAGGTAAAAAAACCCTTCTGGAGTCTGTTGGTCCTTGATTGTCTTCCTCTGGAAATAATACACATGCCAAAGTGGCACATTCTGGGGTGGACAGCCCTGAACCCCATCACATTCTTCCCTATCTCTTAGGAGAACCCCATTTGAGCTGCTGCAGGTAATGCAGGACAATCTCCCCATCTCGAGATCCTTAACTTAATCACATAGGAAAAGGCCCTTATTCTATAGAAGGCAAGAGTCACAGGTTCCAGGGATCAGCACACTGATGGTGGACCATTACTCAGCCTACCAAAATAACATGTAATCTGGAAAAGACAAAAATAAACTGAAACAAACAACAGAAGACCCCAGCCCCTTTGATACTTGGAAATATATTTGAATACTGGTTTTTAAGTGACTTGGGATTACAATTTCTTTCCATACTGTTCTACCTACATTACTTGGTGCTACAAGAAATTGTGGTAAATTATCAAAGTCATATAAATGCTGTGAGTTTGATTTTCAACTTATTAAATCATCAACATCATTAAAGTTATTGCATAACCAGATTATTGTTCACATGTAAAATGGTATCATCATAAAATAAAAGGTATCTAATTTTTGTAGAGTGGAATAAAGGGAGGATGAGAGTAAACGTTATTATTTCTTTACCTTGCATGGACCAAAGTAAATTTATCCTATCTAAAACTGTTAAATCAGGATAAATATGTACACGTTTAAAGTTAAGGTATTAAGGGCAGCTCTAGAGGGAGAAAAAATATAATAGAAGAATCAACAAAATGTGAAGGGTTGATGGGGAAAGAAGACAGTGAATTGGCTACTGGCCTTATGTGTCAGAGTGGGAGGGAGCTTGTGGTGACCAAAGTTGATAAATCCGGGAGAAAAATCTACGTTACATGAGGTCATAATAGTAAGTCTGCTGTTTATTTTCTGTTTAAATCTCAGATTGGTTTCTAGTTTTTCCTCTGCTTCCTTTTACACTTTAGCACTCTTAGTATTCACTGCTCAGGCTCCGTGGTCAGCCGGTTTCTGGATGGTGTTCACCAAAGTGAAGCACTGGAGAGTGGGGTAAGAACAATGGGAGAAGCCCACAAGCATCCCCTCCCTGGGACAATCTAAAGGCTGCCTACTATAACACGCACTTTACCCCTCAAGGCAAACATAGGCTCAAAATACTGATTAACACTATGATATCTGGAACCTGGGATCATTTGATGCCCTACTACTAATTATTTGCAGATCTGTTCTGCTCTTAAAAGTCATACTTCTAGTTTAAAAGAGACAAACAAATGAAACAAAAACAGTGTATTTTTGAAGTGAGGGCAAATAAGATATGTTATTTGTCTCTGTTTTATAGAGTGATTATCAACAAACATTTATTAAGCACCTAATATGTGCTGGGAAGTCTGTGAATCACTTGGGATATTTGGGTAAATAAGATAGAATGCTTGTCTAGAAAATGAACACATGGCATATGCACACAAGTATAATCAAATTATCATACACAGTAACTCGGTGATAAAGGCATTTGACACATAAAATCACGTAGGCATCTATAGAACCTTTTACTGTGAAAAATGCAACTGGTTAAAATATTTAGATATTGTACCATATTTAAATGTTGTGTTATATCATTTATGTATTTTACCTAGCATAAGGTTGTACCATATATTTGTAATTTATTTTATTTACCTATAAGCACATTTTGGCAGTAACTTAGACTCTCAGAGAATTTTCAGTAAATTGACAGGAAAATTAAATAAAACAAACTATCAATGCAGCTAAATAATTGGTCAAGATGTCAGTTCTGTCAAGAAATTGTTTTGACTGAAATGGCTTGTTGTTTGATGAAGTTAATTTTTCAGTTTAGTCAATGCATTTAAACCAATTTTATGTGTGTATGAACAGCTTTAAACTGCTGAGGGATTCCGTTTCCAGTCCGAAGTAACTAACCTTAATGGAACTCTCTTTGATGGTATTGCCTTAATATTCAGAGAAATCAGTGGTCGTCCCAATAAGAAATGATAAACGTGGCAACATGTTTTTGAAGCATGAAGTAGGATAATTTAAGAGCCTAAAAGCCCAGGTACAAATAATTATACAGAAAATTGGTTAATTACAACTCAGAGATAAGTGGAAAGTGTCCAACTGCAACTGGAATTGCTCAATTGCCTGCACAATTATCCAATTGTAGCAATAATTATTTGCTGCTAAATTTTTTCTCTCTAAAATAAATTCAATACCCGTATATGCATTTTAAATCTCAAGTACACATATTGCACTTCTAAAATTTTCTTCAAAGCATTGCTAGTTTCCATCCTGCAGATTTTCTTGAAAACATTTCCAAGTGTATTATCTAAAATTAGGTATAAGACAAAATTAACAATTAATGGACTCAATATTATACCCACATAATTAATTCTCTTCATCTATATAGCATTTACTGAGGAAGATTATAGGTTAGTTTTAGGTCAAAGAGTGCCTCTAAGAGCTCATTCAACACAGAACATCCATTTTCATCTGGTGAACCAACATTATGCAGACACTATTCAGCAAAGTTATTTTTGAAAATAGAAATTATTAATAGCATGTATATTGCTCAAGTATAAGACCATGGAGGAGCAATGAATTACTCAGGAATAACAGGAGAACTCTAAGTTTGCTTTACAAATATTTTACTGTTTTTGCATAGTAGATTCTCAAAATAGTTGATAAATGTAATTGACTTAATTTCCAAAAGATAAGGGTGAATGCATAATAATTTAAAATTGATGACTCCACAGAAGCATACATTGCAGACCCGTATTTTGACATTGATTGTAACTCTATTTCTCATTGCATCTCCACCATCTTTTGCGGGCTGGGGGATAATATTCAGAATCTAAGGAATAAAAGCAACTTGAAGAAGAATTGTTAAAGGACAGATTTATGAGAGATATCTGTCAAAAGAATGAAAAATAAATACACTTTAAAAATAAATGGAGAAGAAGGGAAAGAGAGATGAAGAAAAGGTGGTTTTGCTAAGGCAGTTGAAAGGAAAATTTTGAGGTGAACATTATAGGTTTTAGGTCTTAATTCCCATAGTTACTTACAATGTCAATTTTAATGCATTCTCTCCCAGGAAAATGTTGAAGAAAACAATCCCAACATTACCTATTAATCTCTATTTTCAAGCTTGGTATTTAAACAAATTTTATTTTTATTTAATCATTCAGCCACTGAGCTGCTTCTAGTGAAAAGGCAGATGGCTGTGGTGCCCATTTTTTAACTGTGAGGATCACCTGCTTTATTGGAAAGAGTAAATGCCATTAGTTCTAATATAGGCAGTACCACTTTAAATCTGAAACTTTGGATGACAGGCTTAATTCCTCTAGCTTTGACTACTTAATCTCTGAGTTATGGAAATTGTACTTCTTATGGGTTGAATTGCATCCCCCGCACATTTATATGTTGATGTCCTCACCCCTACACCTCAGAATCTGACCAGTTAGAAATAGGGTCTTGCAGATGTAATTAGTTAAGATGAGGTCACACCAGAGTAGGGTGGACCTACTAATCCAATATAATTGGAGTCCTTCCAAAAGGAGAGATCCGGAGACAGTCATGCACACAGGGAGAAAGCCATGTGAAGATAAGGGCACAGATTGCAGTGATGCAGCAGAAGCCAAGGGATGCCAAAGACTGCCAGCAAACCACCGGAACCTAAAAGAGTGTCATAGACCAGATTCCCCCTCACAGACCTCACAAGGAACTTTCCAACTCTGCCGACATCTGTATCTCTGATTTCTGGCTTTTAGATCTGTGAGAGAATAAGTTTCTGTTGTTTAAGCCACCCAGTCTGTGGTACTTTTTACAGCAACTGAGGAAATCTGCCTATGGTTCTATCACTCTAAGTGTCTGAGTTCCTGCTTGCTCATTAAATAGGGGGAGCAAATATAGCACAGGCTAACCCAGCAAGAAGACCATCAAAAGTGGTTTTAACATATGGTAGTGTTTAATTTCTCTACCTCTAAATACATATTCAGAAAAGGTTCTCTTACCCATTTCTCCAGCAGAGGGTAGGAAAAACTTTAATCTGTATAATGAAGGGTCTATTTGAATAGAAGGCTTTTCTATGGATTTGACTAACTGTTGCATTGATTTTTGTTGATATGTGCATATAATTTACTTTTGTAATAGATTAATTGCACAAAACCTTAAATTTTAAAAGGAAAATATGAAAGAAGAGAAGTCTCTTGAGGACATCCTCTCTCAAGCCATTCCCACCATCTTTTCCCCCGTGATCCCAGCCCACTCGTGCTCCTGTTTCTGGAAAAATGGAAGAATGTGTGGAGGAAAATGTTGCTTAATTTAATAACACTCAAATGGTATAAAGAACAAAATACTGTTTTATCAATAAATAAAATTTGAAATATATGATCAAAAATCATAACCAAACAGAATTCTTCAATTCCTCATTTCAAAACTAGCAGTCAATATTATGTAAGAAAATCATCCTTTGAAAACATGAAAATTATGTGATTCCAATGTTCTCATTAAATATAGTTTTATTTCAGAACATAAATTGACTTGATACTTGTTCGATTTAATTTACTAGATTCATTCCTTTCTTATTTTTTTCATTAGTTTTGGTTAAGAGTTCCATAGCTTATTTAGTGTAATCTTTAAATTCAAGTTTCAGCAAATTAGTCTGATACATTATGCTTTTGATTCATAGACTCAGTGCCTTTGGTACACCACTTGAGAACTAATCGGATATTTCATTATAAAGGACAATCACGGCGCCCACTAGAGGGCAAGTTCTCAGACCAAGACATACTGGTTCTCAGTTTCTGAGATAATAGCCTAGAATAAACCAAGATGCTCACAGAAAATAAAAGCAGGAAAACCTTCTGTTTTCTCCAGGGAACATTATTTCAAAGCTGCCACTTCCTCACGTATTGCCACAAATCGTTGACAGTTTCAGCCTGGCCATCAAGAACACATTACCTCTATCCACTGTGAGAAGAAAACTGTCAACTATATTGATTACAAATATTTTCATGCCAAGAAAAAGCCGAACACGGAATATGAGACACCAAAAAGCCCCAAGGCGTGTGAGTCCAAAGTTACACTGAAGTCTTTTCAAGTTGCTTTCAAAAATGACATGAACTGGTTAACTCAGTTCATGTAATTTCCATAAATGTTTGTTGACCCTTGTTGTTGGGAGCAAATGATTACAAGATTACAATGAGACCTATCTTTACCACCAAACAGCTCAGTCTTAATATAATTGTTTGAAGATGCACTTTGAAAATGTATAGTAAATAGAAAAAAAAATAAGTAAAAATTCACACATCCAATTTTAACTATATATATTTATATACATATATACACACACATTTCTTCATTATTGGTAAAAGAAGTTGTTTAACCCTTTGGTAAAGCAACTATTCCAACGAGTACAAAATGTTTACAATATTTCATCAACTATCCTAAATAAAGAATTTATGAGGTAACAGGAAGCATATTCCAAATATAGAGATATTCATTGCACTGTAATAGAAATTGTCTGGTGTGACTTAAATCTCTAATAATGGCAAATGTTAACAACATTATTAAAAATCCATTTGAGAGAAAACCTACAGTGATTTGGTTTATATTTAATATTTTAAATATTAACATGTTATACTAGGAAATACAAAAAGGAAAAGTGAAATTATCAGATTATAGCATCCCAAATTAATGCATGTTTTTAAAAATAATTTGTAAAAATTATTCATTCATTAGCACAATAATTGCATAATTACTCTACACTATATCTACACTATTGATATAGTGTAGAGAAAACATGAAAATTATTTAATGTAAACAAAACCTAGAACGGCTGCATTTGCTGATTTATTTTAGGGGTTTTCATTTCCTTGGGGATAGAGATGCTTTATAATTTGTATAATGTAAACACAAAAACTAACAGTTTAAAAATCCAGTTTAAGGCATGGTTATGCATCCATTTAGCAAATATTTATACACCATGTCCTCTGCCACTGTATTAGGTGATGGGAACCCATTAGGTGATAGTCAGATTTCCTTCTCAAGGAGCCCAGGATCAGTAAACAAGTGAATTTTGATACAGAGTGATAGATTTTTGGTGGATTTATATACAAGCGCTATAGGAGCCCACTGCAGGGGACAGCCAATGGGGCTCTGGAGAGTTTCTATGAGGAGGTACTATAAATAAATAGTTTTAAAACATACTTGAGGACTTCCCTGGTGGTCCAGTGGATAAAACTCCACATTTCCAATGCAGGGGGTGTGGGTTCAATCCCTGGTCAGGGGACTAAGATCCCACATTCTGTGCAGCCAAAAAAAAATAATAAAATTAAAATTTTAAAAAAATACTTGAGTTTGGTGTGTTTCTTGCTTTACTAAATTATGACTGTTAATTCTTGCTGGGGGAGGATTTCTAGTTTGATTAAACTCATGCTCTGAAAGCGCTTCTGCAGAGACTTTCCAACTTATATTGGTTCGACATATGATTTTTCGACTTTATAGATGGTGAGAAAGCAAAACACATTCAGTAGAAACCATAGTTCAAATTTTGAATTTTGATCTTTTCCTGAGCTAGTGATATGTGGTCTGATGATGGTCTCTCGTGATGCTGGGCAGTGGCAATGATCCCGAGGGTAAATAGCCAATACACTTACAACCCTTCTTTCTGTGCCTAGACAACCATTACGTTTTTCACTTGCAGAGCAGTATTCAATAAATTATCTGAGATATTCAAACTTTATTATAAAATAAGCTTTGTGGTAGATGATTTTGCCCAATAGTAGGCTAATATAAATGTCCTGAGCACGTGTAAGGTAGGAGAGGCTAAGCCATATTTGTTCAGTAAGTAAGGAATATTAAATGCATTTTTGACTTAACGATATTCTCAACTTACAATTGGCTTATTGGAGTGTAACCTCATCATAAGTCAATGAAGAGCTGCAATTAAAAATCAATAAAAATCTACTCACTGAAGTTTTTTTTTTTTTTCCCCCTTATATACCATTATTCTAGAATATTCATCATCATGAACCACTCCCATCTATCCATTCCCTGCTCTGGTAAAGGTAACATGATAAGCAATGGGGTACAAAATGTCATGTCACTCTACCATGAGATTTGGAAATTACTTGAGATGCTCTACAGTGTACTAAATGATAAAAGCAATACCATATATAATAACAATGTTATTAAATAAAAAATAGACAGTAGCAATAATAAGGAGATGCAGGAGTTTCATGTAGGAGTTGCTTGAGTGTTCACAAAAGGAGACAGAATTTAAATAATACTAGTATTATAAGAATTAAACAAAGGAAAGGAGAATGTAGAGATATTTCTGGGATTTGGGAAATGGAGTTAAATATACAATTTTAGTAGAGTTAGTTTGTTTTGGATAGAAAGAGTTGCAGAGCAGAGTGAAGTAGAAAGCAGGAGAAGACTGCAGACAGCCTTACATAATGAACTATGTGTTTGGACTTCATTTTAGATATCCACAGTATTCAGATTTCTACTTTTCCCTACAGTAATTGGGTGTTGTGAAATTGTATAGTACCTCTAAAAATCATACCTGGAAACCCATCAGGGCTACTTTTTGGAAGCAGCAATAAGGTGATCAGAATCCCATAACTTCTTAACTTCTCTTTTATCTCAGATCTCCAAGAAGGACAATTTGAACATCTCTGCTTATAGAGACAGAACAAACATCAAAGGGTTAGGGTACGTCTCTGTGTGTTTGATGAGATTTGGGGTGACATTCAAAGAGGGATCAGAAATAATATTATAGATATAGGATTAAGGATGTATTGGACAAAGAGAGATAGGGATAAGGATTCCAATCAGATATTCACAAAAATCCATTAAAATATCCTGAGGGTGCTAAAAATGGGAAATTGAGAAAAAAGTCATAAATTCTCAATATTTCCTTAGCTTTGACAGTGGTGTTAAATGAAATATAAGATCAAGATTTGAAATTGAGATCCATTAACATAATCTTGTAAGAGGAAATAGTGAGTTACTTCAGATAACCTAGTATTTAGACATAAATATTTCATCCAATCAGTTCCCTAAATCTTAAAAAAAAATGGTGAAGGTAGAGCTCCATTCAAGGAAACGACATATGCTAGAAAGAATAAGACAGCAAGGAAGTTTGCATCAAGGCATAAAATACCTAAAAATTTTAATTATTAATGTTGCAATGGTGTAAACTAAATGAATGGAAGAAAATGTTTGGAGAAAAATCATAACAACCAACATTCTCTAGACTACAAAATTAAAATTGCATTTTCAAGAGGAAAATAATTGTGTGAGTGCTTTGACACTTTTTCCATATCTGTGCTAAATAGCTTTTATCTTGAACATTTCCTAAACATGAAAATTGTTTGAGAGAACACAAAATAGATGTAGGAGTAGAGTAGACACATTTTTAGTAAAATAATTGAAATTATTACTTTATATATAATTTAATATGTATGAAATCTTATAATTTATGGTAATATATATTAAAATAATTATAACAAATTCCTTCCTTTAAATTCCTATCTAAAATATAAAATGCTAAGCATAGAGTTCTTTTTTAATAAGTACTATTGAATTCCAGGATTGTTAGACTAAACGAAACACAAGATTTAGGACTATGCCTGCTTATATTTAAGGTAAAGATACACCATTTAAGTAAATAGTTATTATCAACAACAAACCAAAATTAAATTGTAAAATATTTTTTAAAAGTGATTTTCCATAAAGGAAATATATTAGTTATAAATGCTGCAAAATAAAGAACAAAGATGAACTAAAATGCACAATTCACAAAGGAAATATCAGTGAACCAGTTCCCTAACATTTGAACTGTTCAGTCTGATAAAAAATATAAAAATAGGTCACAATATGGAAAGAGGAGAATATTTTGAAGAGACAATGATTTTAGAATTCTTCACTAAAAACATTTTTTTAATTCTTTTACAATTTATGATGCTTATTGAGAGGAAAGCATTTTAGTATGGCTACTTGGAGAGCTTAATTGTGATCAAGATAATTGGAAGGGTTTAATTTTGCCCAAAGCAAACAAGAAGATGAAAGACAACTGAACAATTGCTTTGGTGGAGGAACCAGAGGACCTACTGTTGTGTTGGAATTGGATTGAACTCCTAGAATTTTGTCAGGATAAAGGATACATTATGTTCCCCCGAAGAACGGAACTGGCATGGGATCACCTTAGGTTCTATTAATAGGATCATTTGAAGCAGGAAGGAACCCCAACAGGAAGGAGCTGCAATTTCAGGCTTATTCTGGCTGTGGTGTGGGGAGTGGACTGTGGCAGAAAGCCTGGAAGCGGCCAGACCAGCAAGAGCTCTACAGGGATTGATGAGGTGACTGGTCCAGCTGGGTAGTGCTACACGTGTTAAGAAGCGGTCAGACTGTGCATTTCTAAAGAAGGGTATTCAGTTGTTGGGAACTGAGCAAAAGAGAGGGGTCAAACATGAAACCACTGGGACTTCCCTGGTTGTCCAGTGGTTAGGACTCCGAGCTCCCAATGCAAGGGGCATGGGTTCATCCCTGGTCGGGGAACTAAGATCTCCCCATGCTGCAAGGCGCAGCCAAAAAAAAAAAAAAAAGATGAAGCCACAGGTTCTGGGTTGATGAATGGAACCATCACTTATTAAGAAGAAAACTGTGGGACAAGCAAGTTTGAGGAGAAAAAATCAGAATGCTTTTCTTGACTTACTATGCTTGTTATATTTATTATATTATATTTATTTTCCAAGAGCAATCATGGGGCATGCATTTTGTTCTATTCAGTTTTCTCCTCAATTAACGGCAAGATCACTTGGATTAATAAACATAGATGTTAGTTTTATGAATAAATGAAGTCAATTGCTGCAAAATAATTATTGATTCCGTGAGTGGATGAAAAAGAGCTTTAAAAAGTTTAGGATTTATATAAATGTGCCGTACTGTGTTATTTATTAGTTAGGTCTAGACTAAGGTACCTGCATGCCTTCTGTGGTTCCCGTTGTTTGTTTGTTCTTTAAAGCTTAATATAGAGCATTTAAGTAATGCACAATTACATTCTTTCCCAGACTCTATAAAACTCAGTTCCCATGTGGAAGACACAGTGAGAGGGATGATGGTAATTACTGCAGCTCAACAGGAACTCAAACCTACAAGCCACATGACTGAGCTGGTTGACATTAAAAGCCCTCAGTAACATGCCCATTTCCTGCCCCTCAGACATGCAGTGACTCCTTCCTATTCCAAGTCCCCCAAGAAGAGGATGCTGAGATAGAACTAAATGAGCAAGGCTTTTATTAGGGAAAGTGCACGAGAGAAAGTAGAGAGGGAGGAGCTGGTAGAGCACAGTGTGACCCTGAAGGAAGGAGAGACGGGGAAGGCAGGTTATATGCAGCCTAAAGAAGTTTCAGCAAGGCCCTCATGAAGTGCTTGAGCCAAGGTCAGCTGTCAGAGTTGTCCCGTTTCCCAGAAATGTGTTCACCTTAGTATACTTCCAGCGCTACTCCATCTTTGAGTGAAAGCAGACACAAGAGTTGGGGCCTCAGTACAAATGCAGTGATGGATTTCAATGCTTAATCGCTGGGGCCCTTGGCCAATGATCTGCTGAAGTTCTAGAGGAAAGCATGACAAAGATAGACTTGTATTCAGCATGTGTGAGAGGTATTATCTGTAGGTCAAGTGGACGGTCATTGGAAAGATGCTGACAAGGGGAAGGTAGTCCCCACCATCATATTAGAGTTAATTGTCAAGAATTAGTATTAGCAAAGTAAGAATTTCAAATAAACCTACTTTCAAGTCTGTTTGGACTGCCATAACAAAATATCATAAACCGGATGGATTAGGAACAACAAACGTTTATTACTCACAGTTATAGAGGCTGAAGATTCCAAGATCAAGGCGCTGACAGATTTGGTGTCTTGTGAGAGCCTGCTTCCTCATTCAAGGCTGACTTTTCTCTGGAAGGGAATAAGGAAGTTTTCTCCAGCCTGCTTTACAAGGGTACTAATTCCATTCATAACAGCTCCACCCTTAGGACCTAATCATCTCCCCAAAGCCCGACCACCTAATACCGTCCCCTTGGAGGTTAGGATTTCTGCATATGAATTTTGAGGGGACACAAGCATTCAATCTATAGCACTTATTCACATGGATTATTGTGAATATATCCATGCATATCCCCCATGACACTCAGAAGCCCAGGTCAATTGATAATCATTTGGTTCAAGGATAAAACAATAAAAATAACAACAATAACAATAATAATATAGAGACAATATTAGGTTTTTATACTGCCGGCTATACGTCTTAGGAAATAACATATTCAACTTATTTATGGGATGAGTTTTGTATTATCATAAATATTGTACAAAGGAAGCAGCTGAGGTACAGAGAGGTTACATAACTTCTCTGAGGTCACGTAGCTAATAAATTGGAAAAGCTAGTTTCCAAAACAGGCATCCCAACTCAAAACACCAGACTCTTAACCACTAAGATATCTTGGTTATCTTTGGGATTTTAGACCACTCAGAAATCATTCATAGAAATGATTTACTTACTGTGACCTTAATATGACTACTCATAGCATTTTGACTACAGCAAATAAAATGAATTATTTTTTTCAACTTCAAAATCTAGAGTTTTGTAGCAAAGTATTCTCAAAATATTCAACATCATACCTCTTAGAGGAATAAAAATCAAATATTCCAGTAAACGTAGTAGTGCCTAGGTGAGAAGAAGCTTTTTTGGGGATTGCTTAATATAAAATTGGTTTTGCATAAAATTCAGGCATAGCTTTGAAAATGGTTTATCAATAATAATACAATTCACTGACTATGGTGAGTGTTAATTTCAAAGGTTTAAAAAAATGTGAATCCTTCTTTGTCAATCTGTTAACAAAATGACCATAAAAGCACTATACCCAAAGAGCTTCTTACATCCTGGGTAATTATAATGTTTTTTATGCTGAGCATGTCAATTACCATTGATCTTTGCTCTGAAAGCATTACAAAGTCTTAGGAAGTCCATGAAAGGGTATAAAGTATGGGTCCCCTGAAGTGCAATATATAACAGTTAATTAAGTAGCTTCTATTTTAACAGAAAAAAATAGCTAGAAATATGACCACTTCAACTCTCCCTAAGAAAAGTAATCATCCAGTCACCGACAATATTGGAAAGGATGACAACTTAGAAATTCACAAAATCTGTATTTGCCGGAATCTGTTAGTAAAAAAATTCTTCCAAATATAGTGTTTTTGTTTTTGTTTTTTTTTGGTTAATTAAGTGACATTCATCTATCTAAGAACTTGAATCCAAATTATTACTATCAATCAGAGTCATGAAAATAAACCAACTTTCAGGGATTAAACTATGTACAGGTGGGGAAGTAGGTGATTTTATAGGGACTTGCCAAGGGCAGACCACATTGAGCAAAATGCTGTCTACATGTGCTGGTATTTCAGCCCCCAGGAGTCATTTTTGTCTTTAGTGCAATTGCTGAAGAAGAAATAATAAATTCATCTATGAATATTATGTGAATTTATTTTATTAGAGGTTTTTAAGACTTAAAGGTACTGGGCTTTCCTGGTGGCGCAGTGGTTGAGAATCTGCCTGCCAGTGCAGGGGACATGGGTTCGAGCCCTGGTCTGGGAAGATCCCACATGCCGCGGAGCAACTAGGCCCGTGAGCCACAACTACTGAGCCTGCGCGTCTGGAGCCTGTGCTCCGCAACAAGAGAGGCCGCGATAGTGAGAGGCCCGCGCACCGCGATGAAGAGTGGCCCCCACTTGCCACAACTAGAGAAAGCCCTCGCATAGAAACGAAGACCCAACACAGCCATAAATAAATAAATAAATAAATAAAATTTAAAAAAAAAAGATTTAAAGACTTAAAGGTACTAAGAAAAAAAAGACATCCCAGCCAGGTAAGCTAAGATGCAGGAGAAGGGGAGAAAACTTGCAAAAAAAGTGGGGCAGGGGATGGAGGTGGGTGGGCAATATGAAGAAGGTAGGACCACACTGGGATAAAAGTGATCAGATGTGGTGATCAGGGGCCATTCCCACACATTTCCTTACAACAACTCTGGCACCGTTGTCTGATTTAACTGAAAAGATAAAAACAAATAAGCAGTGTAGCAAAGGCATCATTTTGCTGCCTGCGGTGTAAACTCCCCTAGAATATAAGGCTCATGAGGAAAGCAACCATCTCTGTCCTGTTCGCTGTGATATCCTGTGCTCCAGGTCATAGAATGAAATGAATAGGTATTCAATGAACTTTGCTGACTGACTGAAATGACTACTGCAAATGACTACTCTTTCCTCGTTGCTCTAAGATGAAAAGGTCACAGGGACAAAGGTGCCTTAACAGAAGCATCCTCAGTCTACGACAATACTCTGTGTCAGGACTAAATAATTGGTAGAACATCATTCACAGTATCCATGTGACTCCATTTTTCACTTAATGTATCTTAAATGGTATAAAGTATATCTACTGTCTAGATGATGTTTAGATATATTACGTTCTCTAATAGTCTGTTACAGAAACAAAAAACACTTCTTGAGGTTTCAACTTTTCAAAACCATGAAGATCTGTGTTTCATTAGGAATTTTCAGGTTATCAAACAAATATAGTGAATCCATTTTTTCTTTTTTTCAACAGCACCATCAGAATGATTTTTTCTTCCAGATTATCCTGATAGTACTGTGTCATTTTTAAGGGACCTCAGTTTTGCCAACCCATCTCTTTCTCTTGGCCCTGAATGGACAGAGAAAACCCTAGACAAGCTTTTGAATAAGCAGAAGACCTTTGCTTCAAGAACATTTAATTTTAGTCTTCAAGTTGCTTTACAACTGTTCTAGGCGGCCTGCTGAGTTATCTTATTGAATCCTCAGGTTTCTCACTAATATTTAATTTACAAGACCAAGGATCTCCACCAGTAGCTGGTGTCCAGTAAACATGACTAATAGAACCAGGACAGAGATCTCTCTCTACTTTCAAAACACAGTAGAGAACTAAAAATAATTCAACTCATATCTCATGACAAACTTTTTGACATTCCCTTTCCTATCTACCTGAATATTTCTCATGTTACAAGCACTACAAAGACTTTTCTTTGCCAATCTCCCTGAAATTCTATACTCAGTCCCAAGTCACCCTCTCTCTTTTATTTCTCTCTTTCTCCTCCCACTTATGCATCTCCACATTCTCCATATATTAACTAATTTAATACTGACAACAATGCTATTAGGGAGTTATTATTATTGTTATCAATGTGATCATCGAAATTGTGGAGATATAAAAACCAAAACTCAGAAGCCAAGTAACTAGCCCAAATATGCAACTGGTAGAGGCAAATTTTGAACCTCACAGTCTGACCCTAGAAAGTACCCCCATTACCCCATCCTCCTTTGCCTACTTTTGGGGACACCCTCTGTTTCTCTTGCTTGCTATGACATCCCGTTTCTATACACAGAAGAGACTCAGTGCAAATTTGTTCAATGAAGGCAGACGTACACAGTCCTTGTTTCTGTAGGATGAAAAGAGTCACGGGAATGGAAATCTTCCTTTGAAAATAAAAGATAATTCTCAGCTTCTGACAATACTCCATGTCAATGTTAAATAACTGCAGGAAAATTAATAGAGTCAAGATAAGGAGGAAAGGAAGGAGATGCATGCTGCTGATTCTGGAAATATAATCCATAAATGTCTACCTCTAACAATATCAAAGGAAACATTTTGTTACGAACTGAATTCCCTCCCCCCCCCAAACATATCTTGAAGTCCTCACCCCTAGTGTCTCTGAATGCAACATTGTTAAGAAATAGGGTCTTAAAAAAAAAAAAGAAAAAAGAAATAGGGTCTTTACAAAGATAATCAAGTTAAAGTGAAGTCATTAATGTGGACCCTAATCCAATATGACTAGTGTCCTTTTAAAGGGGAAACGTGTACCCAAAACAAGCACGCACAGAGAGAAGACGACGTGACCACACGGGGAGAATGCCATCTACGAGCTCAGAACACCTGAGGCTCTCAGAAGCTAGGGGAGAGGCATGCAACAAATATTTCCTCACAACTTTCTAAAGTCAGCCCTTCTGACACCTTGATTTCAGACTAGCATCCAGAACTGTGAGACAATACATTCCATTATTTAAGCCAGCTGGTTTGTGTGCTTTGTTGTAACAGCCCTAGGAAACTAATGTCCATATCATTTGGAACATAATGCTAATCCTTTCCTCCTAGTTTCAAAAGGCTGAATTAAGTAAGTCAGAAAGAGAAAAACAAATACCGTATGCTAACACATATATATGGAATCTAAAAAAAAAAAAAGGTTCTGAAGAACCTAGGGGCAGGACAGGAATAAAGACACAGATGTAGAGAATGGACTTGAGGACACGGGGAGGGGGAAGGGGAAACTGGGATGAAGTGAGAGAGTGGCATGGACATATATACACTCCCAAATGTAAAACAGATAGCTAGTGGGAAGCAGCCGCATATCACAGGGAGATCAGCTCGGTGCTTTGTGACCACCTAGCGGGGTGGGATACGGAGGGTGGGAGGAAGACACAAGAGGGCAGGGATATGGGGATATATGTATACATATAGCCGATTCACTTTGTTATAAAGCAGAAACTAACACACCATTGTAAAGCAATTATACTCCAATAAAGATGTTAAAAAAAAAAAAAGGCTGAATAATAATTCTTTCACTCACAGGCTAAGTGAGTCTCAAAGCCTCAACCAGTATGTGCTGAATTGAATGACTTCTTTAAGTAAGAAGGCCAGAAAAAAAGAAAGAAAGAAATTTGTATCTGTTGGCACTTTTTTTCGTCCTTGTTTGCTTATATTATCACCACTCCCTTTTTATACAAGAGTCTTGAAAGGAATTCACCTTGCGTTTACCCAACAAAAAACAAGTAGTTGCAAGCTTCATTCAAATAGACACTTTTCGAGTAAGGAATGAGAATTTGTTTGGATAGTTTGTTCTTCTAAGTGAGCACTTAAAAAAAATGGGAAAAAAGGGGCTTCCCTGGTGGCGCAGTGGTTGAGAATCTGCCTGCTAATGCAGGGGACACGGGTTCGAGCCCTGGTCTGGGAAGATCCCACATGCCGCGGAGCAACTAGGCCCGTGAGCCACAACTACTGAGCCTGCGCGTCTGGAGCCTGTGCTCCGCAACAAGAGAGGCCACGATAGTGAGAGGCCCGCGCACCACGATGAAGAGTGGCCCCCGTTCGCCGCGACTAGAGAAAGCTCGTGCAGAAACGAAGACCCAACACAGCCAAAAATAAATAAATGAATAAAAATTTTTTAAAAAATGGGAAAAAAAAATATGATCACGTAACCTTGTGAAGACTCAACTGATCTGATAAAACTCTTAATGAACAAAGCCTGAACTCGCATTACGAAGCCTTCTTTAAAATAAATTGTATGTTCCATTTTAAAATACAAGTAGCAATACCAAACATAAATAAAGCAAACTCAGAAAAGTGGCTATTTGAAGAATATTTCCCCACCGATACATGTAAAATTTTGCTTCATAAATCCTATTACTAGCCGTAGGTTCTTGGATAAAAGTAGCTGGAAAACACTTTGATCAAAACAAGCTTCCAACACGGACAGCAACATGCTGTACAACAAAACAAGCATGTTTCAAAAGCAGATGATAATTATTCTTTCTCTCACATGCCCAGCAAGCGTATTGCCGAAGTGCTAGGACTTTTTAAGTGGGAACCAAATTAATCTTTATTAATCCTTGCCACTCTGATTGCATAATGTCTGAATTTGAATGTCTGATGTGTGACACTCTCTTTCCTCTTCCTATGGCAATCAGAAGTGTGAAAATAAACCTTAACGCTTTAAAAGAAACGTCAAGTTTGAAAAAAAAAAAAAAGATATAATCATCTGAACTGAAAAAAGGGGATAAAAAAGACTTTACAGGAGAAAAAATATACACTATGTCAGAGTTCCAGACGTGTTCTTTTATGTTAATATATTCACTGCTATATGTCAGGGTTGTGAAAATAAGCGGCAACACAAGAAGGCAGGTGGCCAAATGCATACAGAGAGATTTTAAAAATTTGTTCATTTGCATTTTTTGAGAATCTCTTTAGAGCTTAATTAATACCTTTAAAATTACTTCCTAGAATGATCTGTGTATAGGCCCAATTGAAATTGCCACTAGGTGCTAATTAGTGAGTAAGGTCAAGTCCCATAATAAATAAACAAATGCAAACACAAACACCCCCCAACGAGGCCTAGTGCCTGCCATTCTAAGTGTTTTCGCTTGCTCATGCCGTTAGCCTGGATCCCTTCTGAATGGATTCTCTGCCTTAGGGCCCCAACACACCGACGTCTAGTGAATTTTACAGTGTCAAATTAAACCAAACACTACAGTGTTTAGTTATGCTTCCCTAAGATTTGATTCTACTCTGACCTCTGAATCCCGGAACTTCCAGACCGACATCCTGGCACACACCCAGGTCTGGCTGGCTTGCCACGTCTCATTCTGACCTGGCTTCCAAGCATGAGTTATTACACAACCTATCCTAACATCTTCTCTAAGATTACGGATCTCTCTATTTTTTCCTGATGTCTTATTACTTTCTGATCTATCCATTAATCTTTATACAAAAAATCATCAGTCTGTACATTCTTTTAAAGGTTAGAAATTGTATATCGACTATGAATAAGAACATGATGTCATATTATTTGCCTAAATTCTCTAAAGCAACATTGACATTAAAAAACAGAGGTATCAGTAGCCTGGCGTAGTCCTAACGAGGTTACCACTCAGTTCTGGGAGAGGAGCTGAACGGGAAGCTGTCTCAGTAGAGGGTAAAACTGCAACGAGCAGAAAATGTGGGCGGCATGGGTGCTGGCAGGTTCAGCACCACCAGAAACTGCTGCCTTGGACTTTGGGCAGTGCCCTCATTGGGCACCAATGGTCAGTGGGTGGTCAGCAGTGAAACGGGGGTAACTGCCTGACATAGGGCTGATTCTCACACTCCTCAGCCCAGAAGTGGGCACTTTAATTAGAGATTTTAGAGGAGGCACATTTATCCTAATTACAAAGGGGTGGGTGACCGAGGGTCTGGCTAAGCTGTATCTTTTGGGTACACCTGCAGGGATGATCTATAATACGGCATAGATGTGTGCTGCTTTTGTAAACCCCACATTTCTGAATTCAGAAACACATCTTGCTCCCAGCACTTTGGCCACTGAACTGTGGACCTCCATCCCACTACCCGTATTTCCTTTCTATCCTCAACCCTGTATCTTTCCTTCCCTTCTGGACACACTGCTTCAAATTATACATTACTGGGTATCTCTCATTTCTCTTCTCCAGCTTATCTTTACCTTTCTTTTATTGTGCTTTCATCTTTATCAAACTAGCTGGATTGAAATCAACCCAAACGACAATGTCATCAATGTCACTGTTTTGTAGGCTCAGTTTTTGTACCTTTGCCGTGACGTCATGCGTTTCTCCATGCTTAGGTCCCAGGCCTCTGAACTTCTTACTCTGTGGATGCCACCTTGGGTGATCTGCTCTAATCAAGACTTCAAACTCTGCCTGGCAGCTTGCTGATTTACAGCTCTGTGTCGGAAGGAACCTCTGACACACATGTATCTACACTCATTTCCTAACACCTCCACGTGGATATCACAGAGGTACCTGAGATTCAGCATATACAAAAATCAGGCTCATGATCTTGACCCCCAAACTGGTACTCATCTTGTATATCACTTTTGAAGGAACCTTACCATCATCTCTACAGCTCCACAAGCTATAAATATTGCTGAGTACTTTCCCTCTGTCACCTCCTACATTTTACATATCACCAGTTTGACTTTACCCCATAAAAATTGTTTACAAACGTATACTTCTCTAGGTTTACACAGCTACCACCTAGTTAGTAAAAATCATGCTCACTGAGAACTTGGGAGGTGCCAGGCTCTGTGATAATTCTTTTATATGAATTGTGTAATATAATCCTCACAACAACTTTATCAAGTGTACCCCTATCATCTCCATTGTACACATGAGGGAAGCGGGAGTTGGCGATGTTATGTGACTTCTCACTGTAACAAAGCTAAGTAAAGACAACTTTTATAAGCCTAGAGTGTAAGACTCCTTCAAGCACTTCTCAGACTTATTAAGCTTCACTTCTTACATGTATAGCTGTATTTAATTCCTAATCGGTCCTCCTCTAACAGCTTATTCCTTTCAAAATATTCTCTACCGTTCCTTTATTCAGACCTTATAAGATTTCCTCTGTCTCGTAGGTGAAAGCAAAGTTCTGATCAGAAACCTACACATCTCTGTTTGACTTGGTTTGACCCCTTGCCCAACCCTACAGAAGGCTGACCCACTGTTTCCATCCTTCTCCTCTCTGCTACTCCTGAGTACCATCACACCGTCTTTTCTATTCTTGACATTAATGTGGGTTTCTGGAATGTTGTTCCCCTGCAAGCATAATTATCTGATTAACCTTTGAATTCCACATACCTCTGTAAAATACAGAGGGGCAAGAACTCATATCTAGATATTTTTCACCATGCCTACACATAGTACTTCATAAATATTTGTCAGGGAAACATACTTTCTTTTGACAACCATATAATTCTACTTATATGATGGTACTATAAAATAATGCATACCATTTAAAAAATGTGGGGAATTGGAATAGATTCAAAGGGTTAAAAAGAAGAAAGAAAGGAAAAGAAAGAAAAAAAATCATCCATTGATCTTCATCCAGAAATCACCATATTTTATTTATATTTATCCCACTCTTTTGCCATTGACCGTTACATATCATATTATTTATACATTTTCTGACTCTGGTTTATTTAACATTTTATTTTAAAAGTTTCTCATAGCACTAACAGCTTTAATGCTCATAATTGTAATGTATGTACTAATCCATTGGGCTTAAATGCTGTAATTTACCAAATATTCATCACATAATTAGCTATTTAGATTACTTCCAAGTCTTGGCAGTATAAATGATGATCTAATAAACATCTCAGCACATAAAGTTTTTCCTCCTATTATATTTTCTTAGAAGAGTTACCTGATAGAACAATTGGTTAAAGAAGGATTCATGACTCTTTCAACATTGTGTGTGCTTATTGCCAAGTTATTTCTGAAATGATTTACCAGTGACTAGGAAAGCCATATTCATTTACTTGCTAGAATTAGTTGTCCTCCATTCCATTTTTGCTAAATTGTTAGATACCAAAATACTATAATTATTAATGTGTTTCTTTAGATTTATTGATGAATGCTTTATTACAATAAATTCTTATGTATATGATCTCACTTCAATTTTTGTATTTATCAATATGTGTGTGTGTCTATGTATAGATACATTAGTCTATATATTTCTCTAATATCTATTTACCCCATAACTATAATTATTTAGATATAAATTTAGATACATATATATGTATAACTCCATATAGATGGATAACTTTTTAGATATCGATATAGTCATTGACACAGATAGCAATATGGACATCAATACAGATCTATTCTATGTGTCAGGAAGTGAACTGGACTCTGAAAACACAGGAGTGGAAGAAAGAGCTTTCTAGAAATAGTGGAAGAAACCAAGAGTAAATAAGTTTGCTACATATAACATCACTTTTTTTTTTTTCTGGAATATCAGAATTTAAGGCATATGGATTCAAGCATTATAATAAAATCCAGGAGTGATTTTTCAAATCCTTTTCTCTCTTACTTAGTGTTTGTAATACTTTTATTGAAGTTGATGTCATCTCTCCCCGTGGGTGGAGGAGAGAGACAGTGCATGGTGTGATTTCTCTTTAGATACACACTGGTCTGAAATATCTTGGCACAGCTGGAGTAAACTAAGGGGAATGCTTCCCCATCTGAAGACTCCGATCTGGGTAATTTCAGTCTATTCTAACATTCCTGGCATGTACCTTACCTGAAGTTCATTATCAGCTTCATCAAAGGAATCACATTTCTTGAAATGCCTGCCTATAGCACCCTAGTCTGTTGGGAAAACTCACTGGCCAGCCATGCTTTCCCTAATCTCCTGAAAGATCTTAATTTTTAAATTCAAAATAAGATTTCCCTATTATTTTAAGGTTCTTCCTACAGATTAACTCAAGAGCCATAGCATGAGACTTTAGAGCCATAACTTTAGAGCCATAACATGAGATTTCTCTATTTTGTATTAAGTACATAATAGACAATTTTTTAGTGTGTGATTTTTTTGTACTTATTGCATTGTAAGTGTAGGTGCTTTCTTTAGGTTTTAATGAGACTGAGGATATTAAAATGATTGGATTTTGCACCATTTTGCTGTCAGTTAATCTTACATTGCCCTAAAAACAGGCGTAAAGCATTTACTTCATATTTTCTCATAGTGATTGATCTATTACCCTAGAACTTTGAACTTTGAATTGCATGATCAGCCTGCTGAGTACCAGTGGGTCTCAAAATCATGTCCTATGGACAAGTCATTGATCCAACTGAAATGAAAAACTGCAGTGTAGCCAAGGTCTAATCACTCCCAAACATGTCAGGATTTTCAGAATGTTTTTCATGAGGAAATAAAAAACTACAGAGAATATCAAAGAGCTTTTTGAGGAGTGTTCCACACACCTAATAACTCAGCTGCTTGCTCTTCAGTTGAGATGAGAAAATGTTAACATTTATGTAAATCAAATCTAGGTAGAATGATAAGCAGCAGTCACCAAAATCACTAGAAATTGAAAACTTAAGGCAGAAATTTGAGTAGTCTTTCTATTTTTTAGCTTCTTACACATATCAGAAGCATTCTGGTACATATTAACTTGCTATTGGGACTTAAAAATCAAGTCTCACAGGAATTTTATACAAAATTTTAATGTATAGTAATTTTTTACTTAGTTGATTCACCACTTCATTCTGACCCACTTTTTGACCTGCAGGAGTTAGATATTAAATGTGAGGGGTTAAACATTGCAGTTTTGGTTTATTTTAAATTAACCCATAATTCTCTATATCTCAGAGTCAAGGTATAGACAGTGGAGGTAGAGAACATCGTTGGAAAATGATTTTAAAAATATATTTGTAGAATCCTGTCTTTCTTGTGACTCTTTTTCTCAGAATTTGAAGAAATTAGCACCATTATTATTTTCTTTCTCATCATGTAGTTCGTCCTTAACTGTTGTTCCATTTCACAGACTCTCCTAAGCTTCTGGAGACAAGGTAAACTATGTCTGAATATAAAGAATTTTAAAGAACACCTACAGTCAAAATTACATTAGTTGCATTTTTTTTCAGAGCATAAACATTTAATTTGGATGTGGAAGCCAAGCAATAACCAAAATCTCTTAAAATCAGCATTAACCAATCTTCATAGAATTTTCCATGTAAGTTTTAAGTCCTACCGTTCTTTCTTATGGTTCTAGCCCATAGCTATTGCAGATTTAAAATATATTCCCTCCTGTGTCTATTTGCATGTTTCTTAAATTTAGATTTTAAAATGTAGGAGAATGTAGGGAAGTCATTAGTTAAAGTTATTAATACCTGAGTTTGGACTGTACAGTGTAAAAATTTCGATAATATGGTAATATTAAGAGGGGAAAAATCATCTGAATGTAACACATTTCTAAAAATCTGTCTTTTGTAAAAAGCCGATTTGGATATGAAGTTTTAATTAACGAACATTAATTGGGACTCTACTGTGGAATCAACACTATGGTAAACACTAAGAATGGCTGAATAAGTGAATAAGGTCCCTGTCCCCAGCAGGTCCCAGCCTTATGTGCTAGCAAGGGTTGATAGACATATGTGTAGTTGTAAAAAGCAAAAAAAAGGGTAAATGCTGTAATGGAGTTATCTACAGAAGCAGTAGGAACTTAAATACAGCATAGTTAAATACACCTGAGGGGGTAAAAACAAAACTATGTAAGGGATGTAAACCTTAGGCTGTATCTTGAAGAATGAATAAAACTCCTCGGAGTATTTTTGCCAGTGAAAGGGAAAAAAGTATTCCACCCAGATGGAATAAATATTTGATCCTAAACTTTTCTTAGGGTAAAAGATTCAGTGCAATGTACAACAGATTTTGGCAGTTTTAACTAATCACATAATGTAAAAAAAAAATTCAGTATTAGCTTTCAATAATATGCGGGTATGTTTTGCTCATATACAAAATATAGAGGAAATTTTAGATAAAACTCCAGTGACTGAAGCTCTTGTGAAGTCACAATTCTTCTAAATATCTCAGTTCAGACAATTACAATCCGTGGGTTAAATGATGTTTTTGTTTTCTTTGTTTTTTTTTTTTTTCTTTGTTTTTTTACGTACAATTTGAGTCACAGGAAAAGGGGGCCTCCAGCTTCAGGCACAGGGATTGAATTCAACTTTGCTGCTTAATGGATAGTGGACAGCCTCTTTATCGCTCTGATTAGGTGTCAATTTTTTACCATTTGCCTGCTAATTAAAACATGGGTAATAATAGTGACTTTTCCTGGCTTTTATGAATTTCTATACACAATTCTTGAGCCATGCTAAGCCATCAATTACTATTATTAGTATTATTATTATCATCACTATCATCATCATCACCACCATCACTATTTTTCTCATAATTCACTTAGGAAGAGAATGTTATGTTAATATGAATGAATTGAGCAAGAAAAAGTTCGTATTTTTAGAAACAGCAAAGTCAACTATCTTTTATTTCCTAAAGAAATCAGTCATGACAGAATAGGAATTTATTGTTTTACCATTTATTTTTTTTTCAAGAAAATTTTATTTTCACATGAAAATTTCATTCAGAATATGCCTTTTTTGCCTTTGGGATTTTTCTTCAAGCAAGTATAAAAATTGCCAAGTACCTTTTACTTTAGAAGTAAATAACTCATTTTTGGAGACCTACATTATTGCTATTTAGATAAATATCTTGAACAAAGAGTATTTCTGTAAGTTATGGTTGATGACACGTTATCTTTAAGATCTAAAATCAGGGAAGAACATGAACTAAAATAACGTTTTATTTGCTTTGCTTTGCAAAAGACCACCATCCCTTCTTTTTAACATCACTGGAACAGAATATTAAGTGCTGGCATACAGAATAACGTCTTTCTGTAAGGATTTGGACGGTGGTTTTGATTTGGGAGAAAGAACATTGAACTCAGTGCCAGAAAACATATTTAAACCCCAAATCTGTCTCTTACACACTGTGGAATCTTTAATCAATCACTGAATTTCTTTGTAGGGCTTTCCTTAATTGACATTGAAATGAAAAAATCAACCATTTGTTTTTCTTGCAAGAATGCTTCGAGAAAAATATTTTACTGACTGCTCTCACTCACATCTACAAACCTAAAGCAATTAATATTACTAATTAATATAGAAGTTGTTGTCATTTAAACTATGAAAAATGCCTCCTGGTCCATTTAATGGGAGAATATATTTTCTAGCAATGGGAAACTTTCTTTTCCTCCACTCCAGAAACAATAACTAATTCATAATGATTATGTGAAATGTCTATGTCAGAAGCCACTGCTGCTCAAAAGTTGAACTGCAGTTTGTGTGTGTGTGTGTGTGTGTGTGTGTGCATGTGTGTGTGTTTAGCAAGAGAGAGAGAGAGATAGGGATTTTTAAAGAATTTCTGGTTCTATATGCTTTCGTTCACTAAATGGTATCTGTATTTGCTGTTAATTGCATATAAAAATCAAACCAAACTCTACAGTTCTTTTTCTGAGTTAGCCTTTGTTTGATGTAGGGACTGTAACACAATTACGATTCAGAGTTCTCCGTTGTCCCCAGAGACGTTTGGCAATGAGAGCTTCTTTCATCTTCCTTCCCATCTGCAGTGTCTCACCTTCCACCTTTGCAGGCACTATGTAATTATCATGTCCCCGGACCACTTTTCTTTTCTCCATCAGCTTTGACAAGAAGATGGACCCTTTCGCTACAGAGTATGTGTCATTGTTCATGAAGCGCTTGTCCAACAGGATCTTAAATATTAATTGTGAAGAAACGGCATGGGGTAAGGATCTTTGATGAACTAAAATTACTGTTGGGCCATAATGTGAAGAGCCTTTAATTTTGCCATCTGGCTCTAATTGACAGAGAATGACTAAGAATTGTAACCTGAAGAATTGGTGAACTTTGCATATGGACAATTAACTAGAAAAAGAAAAAGCTAGTTTGGAAAATTGTATCTCTGAAAACGAGGTGTCTGAATACCTTCAGATTATGCAGCCAGTATTCCATCAACGAGACACATTTCTTGCACTGAACAGTAGCTTGGACTGCAATTAAGATGAATGACCATGCAAGGATCTAAATAAAGATTTCAGTTTTCTCTATAAACCATGCCTCAAGTCACACGATCTCTCAGTGTTTTCCCTACCCCCTGTTTCCCTAACACTTCCTATTACAACAAAGATATCATTTTGCCAGATGTCTGACAGGAGGTGTAAATATCTCAGGCATTTGATTTAGTAGATATTTATCTCTAACAGAAAATAAATGAAGAAACTTGATCATAAGTGTTTATATTTTAAGTTGAAATTGATTCTGGGTTTATTCACAAGATCAGTTTGTATTTTTTAAAGGCACACAAAGGAGAACTGAATTAAAATAAACTACTAGATGCTTTAAAAACAATTAATATACTAGAACAACTTGTAAGAAGAGAGTTATTAACCTGCTGTTACCAAATACCAATCTGTTTACAAATTTCATTAATTATCTTTTTCTTTCAAATCAGCTTGCTTAGGCTGTTTATTTTTTTCTACTGGAAAATCAATGAAAAAACATTTGTTTTTCTTATAAACATTAGCAACAAGAAATGGCTTTTAAAAAAATAAACTCTTGAGATTTTGACCATTACGTTTAAATAGTAGTATTTGATGTTTACATTTTTTGTAAACCTCAGGATTTTAAGCATGAAGGTTATGTGTGGGAAAATATTATACTGGATAGATTTTAACATTTCAACTTAGATACAATGAATATTATCATTGTAAGTCTAACAGATACCTTAGACATCACCTAGCCTAATCTTCTTTTTATAAAGATAAAAGAACTGAGACCCAGATCGGCTGCCTTCAGAGTCTATTCTGTTGACATCAGTCTAATGCTCAACCTACTAAAAGGAATCAGGAGGAATTACAAGTACAGTCCCAATGCATAACTTATAGCTTCAAGATCAAGATCAAGGGCACTTTATGGACAAAAATAATTATAGAAAAACTATATCAAAAGCTCTGTTTGGGGCCTCCATTTAAAGTTTAGAGGCTACCAAAAGCATCAGTTAACCTTGAACATTGCGAATTTTAATGGAGTGAGGAAAAAGACAACACATTTTGGGGGGGGATACATCGGTGTTTCCTATGGAAAATATATCTGGAAGAAGGAAAATAGCAGATAAGATGGCTGTTTTCAATAATTCCTTGGGAAGCTTCATAATATATGAATGAAAAAATTGGGTTTGGCAATCTTGATAGCTAAATAAAGTTTTCAGTCCTTATTCACCTCTTTGGCATCATATGGCATCGCTTCTATATGGTAGTAAAATATATGTTTCTGTGATTTATTTTATAAGCTCTGTGCTTCTGTTCACCTCTTGAGGTGATGTTGGCACTGATTTTTAGAAGGAAAATAAGCATTTAGGGGAATGGTATGATATGCCACTGCCTCTGTTTCTGGCCATGATAATGGTTTACATGTGTCGAAAACTGTCATTTCAAAAATAATAAAATTTTTTTAGAAGATGTATACAGGCTGCCTAAGAGTCATGCCAAAACGTACTTTCTTTTCATCATTTCAGGATATGCAAATCGAATATTTTCACCAAGTCACTCCACTTTAGACTGCTGAAACACCAGAGGTGGCTGAAATTTTCTCCCCCTTGAATCAGTCAGTTTGATCAAAAGGAGCCTGCCAGCATCACTCCATTTTAATCTTAAATAGTTAATTAGAATAATGTATATATTGGGAAAAAGAGGTGTTTGCCTGTCCTTGGAACAGGCTTCCTTGAAAAGCAGTCTAAGTTAAGGCAACACATGGACCATACAAACTAATGAACACTTTTCCAATCTTACTGTTGCTACTTTTGAAAAAAAAAAATCAGTATATTTCTCCTGAGCCAAATGCCATTCCCCATGTGACTTCTGTACACTACTATTCATCAGTAATGAGACATTCCATACACTGATATCAAGCTTCTATTTCTCTTCATGTCTGCCAAAGCATCCTTTTTTAATAATACCCTAAAATAGGTCTTTCCTGTCTTTTCTCATATATAAATATATTCTTGTTCCTGTGTTTTATTAACACTGCCGGTGCAGTCTCCTCGGTAAAAGATTAATTATTGGCTGTGATTCATAGAAATGGAGCAGTAACTAAATTAGTGAGGGAATATATCAGAAAATCAGTCACTGTTATATCACTGATAAAATGCTTTAAAACGGAAATAAACACTCTTAAGTATAGGAACATGCCCATATGTCCGGGAAAAGCAACTCAAGCCTTTTTATAGAAGTATATGGATATGCCAAAGAGCATCAATAGGCAAGAACCAACGCCTACATCACGCTGAGCAATGGGTCTGGCTTTGTTGTGAAGCTGCTACTTTAGTGAATACCACTTTGTTGCTCGTTAATTAAATTTCCGTTAGCTACATTTCTATGAACCCTCAATAAATAGTGGGTGCTCGGGGAGAATCAAAACCTCACTTCTCATTAAAGTTGTAACTGTGATTTGCAGTCTTTGAAGTTTTGTTTTGTTTTTTTTTTCCAAAATGCTGTTCCTGAGAACACGTTTTGCTTTCTAGCTTCTTTCAAGAAGTCAGTAACTCTCAAGTGGCCTTATACGGCAAAGATTGATCAAAACATAATGGGCTATTGATAATAATCGTTTTGAACCAAAGATTATGAATAATCCAATTTGGTGCACCCAAGAGCCACATTACATAATAATGCTAATAATAATAGTAATAAAGATAAAATTGGAGAACGTTAACATCAACAGGAATCATAGCTTTGTGACTTGATTAAGCATCTATCTCTTCCTTGCTCTTTCTTTTTCTCTTTTGCTATCTTTCTCTTTCCAACTTTTCACCCTAGGTCCCAGCCCCATTTGATTATGGTCTCTGTGAAGCTTGCTGTCAGCTTTTCTGGAACTATTTCAGTCATTGGTTGCTTTTGTGTTACGATACCTGAGCTGAGTATTTGTGAGAGACCTTATGGCCCCCAAAGTAGAAAATATTTATTTGGCCCTTTATAGAAATAGTTTCTAACCTCTGTACAGTATAACTTGCTAATATCTGGAAGAAAGAGTGCTTATAACATTAGAACTAGTTTCCAAAGCTTACATGGAAACTAGTTCTACTTATTCTTTAGAAACTTTTGGATTTCACAGGCATTTGTGGAACATATCTTTTTTTACATAATTTATACATAAAATTCTTACTTTTTCATAACACAGAATTATAACTACAATCTGCGCAGAGCCTTATCTTTCTAATTTTGAAAACAGAGAAAGTGCCTTTTCTCATTTCTCACTCAGCTCTTTTAAACCATAAGCTCAAATAAAGACTAGCATTTCTGGAAGAATCTTCATTAAACAACACGAATCCCCCTTCTTTGGGCCGTGATAAACTGTTTTTGTTTTTAGTCTGTCTATCTATTTTGCACCAGTTTTCCAGAGCCCTCCCATATCCTTCTAGGTTTTCATTCCCTCTATATTCCTCCCGTCAGAAAGAAAAAAGACAATTGTGAAAATAGTTTGAAGTTTATCTAAATAAATTTGCATTGGTTAAAATAATAAATAAATCATATTCTCAACATATGATAATTACTTTTTTCTACTGATCAAACTTTTTTTTATCTTTTTACACTTTACTATTATATTTATTTTTTAAATTATTTTCTGTAAGTTGTGCTCTAAAACCCTAAATGGATTATTTTTCTCTAATTAGTCAATTATTTTCAGCTTCCTTTCCACATTGCTAGGTATGTTTTTCTTTTCCAAATTTCAAGTTCAAATATAGGTCAGGGTGTCTTTCCCTTCAATTTATCATATTCCATGTATCTATCTATAATGGTTTACATAAGTACCATATATTTTAAAATCTTTTTGTTTTCTAAGATGTCTTAATATCTGATTGACCGTGATGTACTTATTTATCTTTTAAAAAATTTCTTAAATATTATCTCAACCAATCTTAAAAAACATTCATCATGGACTTGCACTTGTGATATACTAAGCATTTTGATGGACATGGTAAAAAGTGTGAGCAGAAATATTTAGAGGAAGCCAAGGCCACTGCAGGAAGTGTTGACTTCTGGTTCACATGGGCCTATGGATGTCCTTGCCTGAAATCAGGGGACAAGCTGCCCTTGCTTAGCCTCACACCCTGCATTGTTCAGTGCTGCTGGGAACATCCCCGTCTTCATCCTCATTTCCTCTTGTGTCTTCAGCTACTCTCATGATTGCAAACTGAAGCTTAACGGGGGGCTGTATTGCTGCTTTTCCTTGTCTTGTCGCTGATGTTGGGGCACCACTGCCTGCATACTAGTGCACCACACAAGAAGTTTTCATCATAGTGAAGTCGCTTCCTTCCTGTGTAATTTTTGACATTATTAAGGAAGATAAAGGTTTTTTTTTGGAATTAGCATCGAGGTATTTTGTGTGAATTGCTTAACCTTATTTTTTTATTGGCAGAGGTGGCAAGATATAGGATGCCAGGAGAGAAATTATGAGCCTTGGGGATCTGAAAAGGAAAACTTTTCTATTCCAGCCATTACACAGCCATTACTCACCAAAGGAGGGCCCTGGTGAGTGAAGGCAACAAACACCAAACCCAGTCTTTCATTAGTGGATAATGAAAGGCAGTTGAGACTCTTTGCAGTGATTTGGGAGTTTTGAAATTTACTTACAACCACTTAAAAACATTCATATCTGGATTGTAAATCAGTAAGTGCTCATTTAGAGGAGATTTGCATATATAAGCCACATAAAAGTTAAAGGAATTAAAACTAAGCTGAACCATTTCATATTTCATCTTAACGATAATCTTTTGCTTTTACTTGTTTTTTCCTTACACTCTTATTCCTTGATCCTTTAGATTTATTTTCTAGTACTCGTATGAAAAATCTATAAACTTCATAGATTTTTAAATGTCATATTTTATCAAATATGAGAGGTATACATTTTCACATTTTGATATACCTTGACTCTGATTGTGTCTTACAATTGTCATCAACCAGGCCACAGATAGGACATAATGTTTACTGTTCTGCATGGATATGCATGGATTAGAGCTTGTTAGAGTATGCTCATTTTTAACTGAGTTGTGTATTTTTAGTTCCACAGGTGGGGATTTAATTGGCAATGAACTTATATTTACAAAGATTACATCATGAATTAGCATTAAAACAAAATGGTACTGTGTTCACAGGAAAGGATGGAACTCAAAGAGCAGAGAGTAAATTCAATAACAACATATTAGTCATTGGAGAAATGATTATGATTTCATATTTTCTTGCAAAGTAACAAAAGCGTGTTTTATGAGACCTAAGGAAGTAAGATATCTGAAAGTTGGAAGGTCCATTGCATTTTGCTTGAGTTAGGATTGCATGTAGCACAACAAACAATCAAGTTGATATCAGGATAAATTACCAAACAGCTAGGAATGCATGAAAAAAAAATCAAAGTGAGGAGATGCTGGTGTGACAGATTTATACATCAAAGGGGGCTATTGTTAAGGTGTCAAACATTAATTTATCAGGAATTTTCTGCTGATGTTGAACAAAAGACAACAACAGCACATTCTTTTCAGAAATGTTGTATCACCAATGCTCTTGCTGGCACATAGCATGGGATTGTGTGAAGAAAAAAAAAAAAAAGACAGTTATTCTGAGCTGAAGAGTAACTCAGAAGACTTAGACTCTGAATATGAAGTAACATCAAACTTGAGTTTATTTCACTTTCTTTTTTGTGTGCACAAGAATGATATAAAAACCCTTAAATTTTAAGAGCGCTGTTTCATTAAATATAAAATAAATATTCTATGTGATAAGGAAAATAGAAACTTAGAAACCTGTCTATATGTGATTTACAATATAATCTCAAACAACTGTAGATGTAAACACAAAGTAAGTACAAAGTATAAAGATGTAAACATAAAGTATAGATGTAAATGGTCCCAGATCTAGTCTTGGGGGATGAGTTAGAAAAATCTTAGCTGGGAAGGGAGAGTTGAGGTGGTAGCAGAAGAATGAATGAGAGCTAAGTAGATAAGAGCTGGCAACACATCCTGGGCAAAGGCAACAGAGTCTGAAAGGCCTTAAGACGTATTAAAATTAAACTGAAGAGACTTGACAGAAGACACTGAGGAAGAGAGTTCCATGAAGTGAAATTGAAGACTTGCCAGAGCCTAAACCATGCCTTCCTTGAAAGCCATGTTAATAATTTTTAAAAAATTTTCTGAGCAATGAACACATTCAAGAGATGTAGAAAAGGGAAATCAACACAGAGTACTGGTAAAGACAATGAGATAGAAGATGGTGTCAAGAATGGTTCTAAGGTCACTGGCGTTGATCGTTGAGAGGGGAAGCCCTGGAGAAGATTCAGAGTGGAGGAAAAGGGGCATGAGTCAGTTTGAGATTTATCAACATCGAAAAAAAAACGTTGAAGTTATCAACGTTGAGGTGTTTTGGACTCTATAGTATTTGAAAATAAACAACTGGATAGATAGTTCAAATTTGATGTCTTGCATGGTGATAGACATTTTGGAAAATAGTCTAGACTTACCTACTATATTTGAAGCTGTCCATACCCTACAATGTAGTAATTGCATTCCTAGCAATCTACATTGGAAAAGTTTGTGGTCTGGAATATTGTACAGAAACATCCATAGAAGCGTGGCTTCTATGAATAGTGAAATATTGGGAATGACTTGAATGGTCATCTGCAAATTGTGGGACATTCATAAAATGCAGAGTACATAGCAATTAAAATAAATTAATTACAGCTACCACACTCTACACCTCTAGCTATAGTTTCTTCACCTGGGAGTTCACTATTTATTCATGCACAAAAATGTCCATTCATGTTTTATATAATTTTATGTATGTGTGCTGTATTTTATGTTTAATATAGATATGTTAATTATATATACACACAAAATGAATATATATACAAAAATGCAAGTGCATATGAATATTGATATAAAATAGTAATAAAACTAAGGAATGTCCAAGAACTATGTGAAATAAACTTTTTAATGCTTCTTATTGGCACAAAAAATACTTAAAACAAGAGAAAAGGCTTATTGTGGTGTTGGCTAGGAAGACTCTTAACATCATGGAATAATTTCTCTCTTTGTTAACTTACCACTTTGACAATATCCTGATAAAATATCAACAGGATTCTTTTTAACTGCACCATTTGATTTTAAATTTATATGGAAGAAAAGGAACAGATAAAAATACCTAGGGAAACTCTAGAAAAAAACAAAGAATAAGGAGTAGTCACTACAACTTGTAGAAACTGGAACATATTGTGAAGACTAAAACCATAAAGTTCTATGGATCTGGTATAGGAATAGAAAACAAGAACAATGGGAAATACTAGTAATCCAGAGACAGACTAAGTAAATATAGGAATTTAGTATTAGTTGGCTTATGAGTGTGTTGGAAAAAAGAAGAGCTGATAATATCATAAACAGTGCACACAGCATTGTACCGCCTTATGTTAAAAAGAAAAAAGTAAACTTGGATCTATACTTCCTACCTTAAAAAATACAATTTTTTTTTTTAAGTATTTGTTTATTTATTTATTTTTGGCTGTGTTGGGTCTTCATTTCTGTGCGAGGGCTTTCTCTAGTTGCGGCAAGCGGGGGCCACTCTTCATCGCGGTGCGCGGGCCTCTCATTATCGCGGCCTCTCTTGCCGCAGAGCACAGGCTCCAGACGCGCAGGCTCAGTAATTGTGGCTCACGGGCCCAGTCGCTCCGCGGCACGTGGGATCCTCCCAGACCAGGGCTCGAACCCGTGTCCCCTGCATCGGCAGGCAGACTCCCAACCGCTGCGCCACCAGGGAAGCCCCAAAAAATACAATTTTTAATGAATCAGAAAATAAATGTTAAAAAATAAAATGATCAGAGTACTAATTATGTGAAAGAATTATTATAAGCATTTGGGGTAAGGACAGCTTTTCTCCTATTATTCAACTGAGAAGGAATGGAAAAAAGTTTATAAATACATCACTTACGATTTAAATTTTACCATTTAAAATTCTTTTTGAGGAGGTAACATCAACAAAAGCAAAGTCAAAATACACATGACAAGTGGGGAAAATCTATTTTCTTCTAATATCAACATCAAAGGGCCAATCTTCCTGAAATATGTAGAGCCACTATTGGTGCATAATAAAGGATCAAGAACCACCCAATAGAATAAACAGTAAATGCTGCCAGTTCACACAAACACACACACACACACTATACAATTAACTACTCTTAAGCATTGTAAAAGATGACCAGACTTATTCGTAAGAATAACACAAATTACACCCCACACTGATAAACAGTTTCCCCCATCGGGTTAGGAAAAATCTGAAAGCTTAATGGCATGATCCTGAAGCAGACATTTGCCCATACTTTAACCCCATGGAAGGCAGTTTGGTAGTATCTATGAAAATTGGAGTGCATGTGAACTGTAGCAGAAAATAGCACCCCAAAATACGACTGTAGAAGTTCAGGACATGCCACCTCAAATATGATGCTTTGGCATATTGATTATTTTGATCTGTAGGCATTTGAAAAAGAACAAATGCAACAAGAGGCTTTCTCTGAACTCCCCTTCTCTTCCTAAAGGCAGATCCACCAGAAGGAGCTCTATTGTCATAAATCTCTTCCCCAGGAGTTTCTCAACCAGGGAAGTTGACTGGTCACAAGAGAGGAGACTAGAAGTTAGTCAACCCCACACCCAGACAAACTTTGTCAACAACTGTCATACTTCCCATCTGTTCCTTAAGGGTCCATTGATCTTCCCTAAAAACCATTTAGTCTCCCCAAATAGGCCTATGTCCCCCTCCCTTTTCCCCATTAAGATGGTAAATAAACTTTCATTTCCTTTCTTTTTCCTTCCCTCCCTCCTTATAGTCTTCCTTCAGTCTCTTCTTCCCTCCCTCCCACCCTTCTTTTACTTTTTATTTTATTAAACAAAGGACCATCTAGTTGAAAAGCAAACCATGTGCAGCGCTGCTAAACCTACTTTTCACAGCATTGTAGTTTGGGAAATTAAAACTCATAGATTCTGGAATCAGGTTAGATGTCATTTGTAGGTATTATTCTTCTATGATGTGTTAAAATTTCTTCTATCTGTGGATGTTTTAGTGGAAGTTTAGAAGCAGAATCTTTGAAGAAGGAAAACTTGGTACATTCTCAAAGACATAATTCTTAAATTTAAATTATGAAATGTGGTATAATTTTAAAATTTAATTTTGGCCTTTAAATACAGCCAATATCTTCTTTGAGTTGAATAGTAATAATAGGTATTTGAGTTTATACTTTTCGCAAAGTGTACTAATGACAATTATGTTTTGACATTAGCCATACCTTCCTTTTTCATAAAAACTGTATTATAAAAGAAAAGAACTGATTTAAATAAAATTAAACAAAAAATCTTAATGTTTAGCATTTTTCAAGTATAGAAAACTGAAATCGAGCTATTTTTAAAAATCGGGTTAAGTTCAAATCATACCCTAGAGAGATTTATACACCCTACTTCTGTTCCCATCATTCTGCCTGCCTCTCGCATACACACACACACACACACACACAAACACACACAGATGGACAAAGCCAGAGAAAGACTCAGAGAGATTTTTATATCATGAAGAGAAGTAGTGAGATTGTTTCAACATTACAGTACCAGCAACAATACTTTAAAAATACATTATGCATAGCCTGCTATTTTTATTGAAAAGTTTTAAGACTGTAGACTATTAAAATTATTGATTTGTGGTTCTTCTGAAATTAAACTATCAAGTATCCCTGTGTATTTGATAGGTTATTGATTTCCTGCAGGAAGATTTAAAGAAATGTGATGGAACCAAAAGATCTATAGGAAACTAAATAATGTTCAGCACATTGTCTCATAATCAGAAAGGTTTTTAAAATTCCATTAATATTTTCTTAATTATATTTATCTTCTTTTATTTAAAATAATCTGATGATTAAGTGATTCTAGGAAATAAATATTTAAATATTATAATATTGTTGAACATTGGTCATAAAAATATACCAAGAAAAATACACATATTTAAGAAGACAAGACACGAAAAAGTCTTGTTGCCTAAAAGTTTATCGTTATTTTTACTTTCTGACTACAATGCTAGGTGATTATGCTTTTCCTCATCCAGATTCATTTTCATCATATATTTCAAATCTGCCGCAAAGGTCCCCTCTGCAAATACTTACCAATTAATTCATCCATTCAGTCATTCATTCCACCCCCAAACCTGTGTTTTTGTACGCCTTCCATTTGTTATCTGGGAGACAGAGAAGAAAGCTCAGCCCTGCATTTCAAATGCTTGTGGTTCAAGGGAGGAGCTGGGAGTCAGGGGGTGGGAGTGAGGGGCACGAATTTAGCACAGGAGCTACTCATTAAATGCTTGCTCACCTTTCCATGCTATGTGTCATCCGCACTGCAGTGCATTGAAACTGAGGGCCCAAATGAAAAGGAGATGGCTACTGGGAGCGCTGTAAGAAAGTCATTCCGGGCAGAGAAAAAGTTGCTTTAAAAACCCTGAGGAGTGAAACAGTTTAGCGTTTTTGACAATCTTTATGGAAACCAAGGAGCAATACTGAGAAGAGTCAGGGCCTGGTCATGTGTGACCTTTGCGGCCATAGGAGGTATTAGGTCCTCACTTTATAGTAATGTAAACAAACACTGAAGTATATTAAGGGGTAGTGATGAGGAGGGAAGGAAATAGAATTATTGAATTAGTTACAAAGTTAGAAACACCGTAAATGTGCCCAGTTTTCAGAGGGTAGCAATGTTGTTCCATCCTAGTGATCCTGGGTGATCTCAGCCTGCAGCGGCTTGAAGCAGGATTTCGGTTCCCGGGCCAGAGATTGAAGTCTGGCCTTAGCAGTGAGAGCGCTGAATCCCAGCCACTAGACCACCAGGGACCAGTGGGCAGTGACAAGGCCCTGGCCCATCGGCTTTGTAGAAATGTATTTCCACAAGATAAGGAAAGTAGTGAAACAAGTAAAGTGTTTATTAGGAAGAAAAAGAGTACGTGTGAATAGGCACACACGGGCGGGCTCAGAGAGAGAGTTGCGCCCTCGTGGTAGTTTGGATCACTTTTATGGGGCATTTCTTCTGGGTTTCCTCAGGCCAATCATCTGACTTTGCCTGGTTCTGAGTCTGTATTTGTTGTATCTCAGGGTCCTCCCGTGAGCATGCGCATCTCTCAGCCAACATGGATTCTAGCCAAGAGGTCTATGGGTAGGTTGACATCACCTACTATGGGGTGGTCCCCCCTCCCTTTATGACCCCCGAGGGGTCTTCCTGTGCATGTGCAGTTGGGAAGGTCTCCTTGTCCTCAAGGATGAGAAATACATGGTCTCTTGATCTTTTATCTGGGCAGGGCTCAGTCCTCTCTGCTCCTGCTATTATCTCTACCTTGGAGTATCTGCCCACAGGAAACAGACTCTAGCTGCTCAGCCTGGGGCCCATCTATCTCCTGCCTCACTAGTCATGACATATGATTGATCATTAAAGATGATTTTGACTTGAGAATATACTTATAATATATATTAAAGGGCAGAGTAAAAAGCAAAATACCTCTATTATATTTTCGCCAAGTAACCGTTCCAAAAAAGAACGTGAAGATATGGAAGCAAATATTTTGTCTATGGAGATTCTTTTTATTTGATTTAAAAGTGTGGGGTTTTGTAATTTTGTGATTATATTTAATATTACTAATATTTAATTCCTTTTAGTGTTTAATTATAATTCAATCCACCATCTTGTATCAAAAGTCTCTCATTTAAATGTGAATTTGAATTTAAATACCAAACATGTAAACTTTTAAATATTTCATAATAGAAAATTCAACATATCCCTCTGTTCTCTCTTGCTATATTATTATTACTCCCCTTAGAATTTCAGTTATCATTATTATTAAAATCAGTTTAAACACAAGCACAAACTCTGAATTATTTTTGCTCTTAGATGGTTTGTTACACAATTCAGTTGTTAGTTTAAAATTGCCATTATTGAATTCAATCACATCAGAATTAGCAGAAGCTTTGAACGTTTCTTTTATATGTTAACATATTTCAGCTTTCAAGGGACTCTAAGGCAGGAGCATAAATGTAGTTTTTAACTGATAAGAGTTAATGGGATCAAATTGTAAAAGCAATTGACTTAATTATCAAATGTTTGTTTGCTCAGTAATCAGAGTAAGGAAAGCTTTATTTTGAAACTTCATGAAAACCTAGACAACAATGCTGCAATCCCACATGTTAAAAAGAGTTCCCACGTGTGGAGGAGAAAAAAACAGAACAGCCAGGAGTGACTTTGGAGAGGACTTGGAATTGGACCAACACCAGGAATGAGTATGAAACTATGCAGGTCAGAGGTCAGAGGTCAAAGTTGGTAGATGGAGGAAGGGGCTAGGGATCAATTAGGAGATCACAAGGCATTAAATCTATGCTTGGAGTTTTTCATCCCTACTGAAAAACATATTTGGTTATTACTTCTGACCTTGAGGTTACAGTGTGCCAATTATTTCCATTCGTTCATTTTGTAAAATTTGTTGTGGTTGACTATATAATATGAAAATGTTAGATTTTTCGACTATGAAGAGTAATAAATGTTATTTCTTCAAGAAGTTCTGAAAGATTAGAAAAGGTTAAATGCGATGATGCTCAAGATTAAATAAATGTAAATCCCATGTTTAGAAGAAATTTAGTGTGATGTAGAAAGCACTTTGATCCAAGATTAAACACACTACATATTCATGTCAATTATTAGCACTATCTAAAACTTATTGCACTGTGTCTTATGCTGTCTGCACTTACACATTTAACAAAAGGAAATGCTTATTCAATAAGAATTGGGGATTCCTTTTAGTCACTAGTAACTGATTAATGTATTTCATTCATTGAAGTCATCTGGGGTTTTTCAGATTCTATTATGATTCTGGAATTCCTTATGCTAAAACAAACCAAGTTCACAGAGCAAATAGTCCAATAGCAAGTCAAATGTCCTCCAAGTATAAAGGTGCTAGACAATTTATGCCTTAGAAAACCCTCTGATTGCAACTGATATAAGTTTTAAAAATAACCAGACTTTAATAGACTAATTGTGAAAGATTAGTCTATTTATCTGAGCTTGTTAAACACTGCAGTAGACTGGAACCAATTAAATAAATAACTCTAATTCTATATTATTAACTTCAAAAGTCCCCAGTTCCCATCACTGCAGTGCTATGATAGGTAATTTTTTTCAAAGCACAATTCTTTCCCCCCACAAAAGGAAGTGTAATTTGGCACATTTTTTAGTAAGTCTACGTATCAGACTAAATATGGTCAATTGAATTTGCCAGATTAGCCCTTCCTATAAATAGGGCAAAATATCAAATTAAAGTTTTGTTTTTTAGGAGCAAGTCAAACTGCTCCCAGATAAACTATGTCAATGTATTTAACTCACCGTGTTCAAATAAATGAAATCTATCTCGTTCTTAAAGATGATCCTCTTTAAATTGCATTTTATAACTGAATTTACAATATGTTCTGAATCTCACCACCACAAAATTGAATAAGAACTCAAAAGTTCTAGAATAGTACAGAAAAGAAAGATTAAAAAGTAGCATTGTTCACAGACTCTGCACCACTCTTTGGCATATATGTCTGATACAAATGCCATGCTTATTTATCTATATTCACCATTGCCCAAATAAGAATATAAACTTTTAATATTTTTATCCCAGAATTAAATGAGAACTCAGAGGCTAAATTCCTGAATTGAAGTTTCTCAGCTCTGTCTTGGTTAGGCCAGAAAACAGTAAAAGTAAATGTAATATATTATAATGGGGATTTAAAAGAAAATGTTCTCCATGGGAGAAATATTTGTTGATTATTTGAATGGTGTGATTAGACATTAAATATTAACATGAATATCCTTTAAAGGTGACTAATATGATAGTAACTGAAATGTTCCTAGTATTGAACTGAAAAGGGTATTTGGATATTTGTTGCCTAGATTTATTGTTGCCTAGTTTTTCAAAACTTTGTCTCCCTGTCTCTCTCTCTCTCTCATCCATCTCACAAATGTGACTTGCATAGCTGCTTTTCCACAAGCTCTTGGGTTGATGATAAATATATTTTAGTTGAAATTCTTCCTTCTCAGGGAATGTTTACAAATCAGAAATTAAAAGAAAAGTTTCTGGGCATTGTAGCTAAAAGCAAGGACTCTTTCTGATACTTCCTTCATTTCTGTGTGTCAACATGAATTAGATTCCAGATCCAACTGTGATAATATTGAATATGTTCATCCATGTGTCAGAGGCTAACATGGAGTCATTGAAAATTTCTTTCAAGGATCCTATGCCCTTTGCTATAGAGAACTTTCTTTTGAAAAAAAGAAAGGAGAAAATGTTGACTGCTAAATTCTTCTTTTGACCTAGGCCAGTGAAATCCTAGAGCACTTAGGAAAACCATCCAGGCCCTGATGCCAAATGTCCTGTGCCCACAGTCTTCAATAGTCTTGTGAGTTTCCCCAGCCTCCTGGAAGCAGGCAAAGTGATGCAGCCAGAGAGCCTTGTATCTGGTTCACAAAGTTTACACTCTCCCAAGTGCTGAGCACCTGTAAACATCCAATAACACTTTTGAAGAAAGGAGTAAGTGAATTTTAATATGCTGACTAAAGATGCAATGTTTTATAATTAAACAAGGTATTTTCTCATGCGTTGACAAACTGGAGCAAAACAAACCAAAAAAAAGAAAATCTGTTTGCTATCAAATGGAAGATCATTGTCCTTCTTTGGAAGCTAAGATGAGCAGAAAAAATGGGATTACAAGAAAAAAGGAAATAGCCTTTAGGGGTTGGGGAAAGCATTATTTAGAAAATGTCATCTCTTAAAGGAACAAGTTCACCTTTTAAGATGAAAACTAATGAGTCATATAGATAGACTTCTTAAGACTAAGCCCATGACTACTTTGGTTAATGTCCTGATGTTTGCTTGGAGAAAAAGACCAGAGATACTAATTCATGGTCACCATGCAGACCCTTTTATCCCAAATCATATACTTGAAGTGTCATCTAATTAACTCTCTGCTCAGTTTCTAGAGGGGACACTCCAGACATGGGAGCAAGAGAGTGAAGTGGCTTATTGACAGTAATTGGTGGCGGAGATGCTGGGAAACAGATCAACTTTCAACCCAGTCTGTTAATTTTTATTTCAAATATTTATTTGTTTATTTTATTTTTTTTACTATTAGAACTGTTGTTTTTAGGCAACTGCTTTTGCATTATTGGACCAGGCATTGGAAATAAAACCACAAGGGAAATGTATACATTTTAAATAATCTACACAGTAAAACTTGTCCTAAATTCATTTGTAGCTTTTTGATTTCCCTCTGAGACCATGAGTCTGTGTTTAGAATCCAGTGCTAAATTGGTTATGAGTACTTTAATTGTGTTCTATATTTGGTTTCTAATCAACTTTCTTGTAAACAGAACCATTTTCTTAACTTTTGTTTCTGTTATTTAATTTAAAACCGCTTAGCAAAATTCCTAGTAAGCTTTGCTTTAATTTTGTAGTTTTCTTATTTTTTGACACTGCATTTCAAGGCTAATATTAGCCTTTAGTGCATGATTCCAACTTCGTAACAATATTCATTCCAATCTGTAAATTGTGAACTGTCAGTTTTGGATTCCTTATGATTGGGAGATGCTGGGCGTCGTGTGGGCCATCTGCAATGATCCAACGATTATGATTCCTCTCATTGCAAGGGACTCTGCGGCGGCCCATTTGTGATTTGTAAAATCAATTCACTCTCATGGGTACTTAGTGACAGTGAGATCTTAATATTATGGTACTCCTGAGAAAAATAAAAATGAGGGCTTTTAAAAAATTACTACCAGAATTTTCTTTTCTTGCAAAGTAAACAAAGTAAATAATGTTTCAACTGGAAAACAAAATTACTTCATATAAATATTTATAAATACAAATTCTTTATATTAATGGTTTATTCATATTAAAATATAGTATATTATCTTCATTATCAGTTCTATATTAAGTTCACACAAGATATATATAATGTCATCTGATATGAGTCATGTAGAAGAAAGATTAAAATAACATTATAATAACTTTTCACATTTACTGGTTAACTTTGGAACAAATAAAATGCTTTCCCAAGTGGTGTAGTTCCCCTGAGTTTAGATTATTACTGAGGATCTTATATAGTATGATTATTATCCAAGATGGTGCTGAATATAGTTTAAACTAAGCCCATTTTTCTTCTTATTTATTTATTTTCCCCACTGATTTTATCATTCAACATTTGGGGTCCAAGTTTAAAACTCCATATTGTATCAGGTTTTTAACATACTTTCTAGACACTCTGAGCAAATATTTAATTGATAAATTTCTCTAAATTTGGTTTCCAATCTATAAAATGTACATAGTAATTCTCATTAACATTTTTAGTAAGATTTAAATATAATAACATGTTTAAAACTGAATGTACATCACAAAGATGAAAATCACTGTTATGCTTTGCATATATTCTTTTGGTGGATGGATTATGGAATTATGGGAACAGAAATGTCTCCCTCTGTGTTCATGGGATTTCTGCTACTGGCAGATAATTGCTGTTAGAGCAGTGTTAGTATTCCTATTAATATCCCTTCTTGTCAGTGCTCTTTCTATGATATTTTGCCACTTTTCCAAAGGCAGAATTCTTCCTGAAGAATGTCAAAGCCATTGAACAAAATTTCTTATAAGATAGTTGTTCAAAATCACAAGTTTACTGAAACTCAAATGTATAATCATTTTTTGAAGAAAGTGAAAGAAGAGAAACCAATATTTATTTTGTGGAAGGTTGTAAAAATCTCTGTCCTTACACTTGCTAATGTCCCATAGATGTTTAATTTAGAGAATAGATCGAAGTATTAGAAGAAATTTTGTGAGATAAGAGCTGGAAAGGTGATATATGGGCATTTTGGTGTACTGGTTTACTAAGTCAATAAATAGCATCTATCTATCTATTCATCCATATTAAGAGATCCTGAAAGTTACAAAGGCAGAATCCATTATTCAATCATTATTAAGTGATAAGCACCACTTATAATGACTTAAAATGCCAAAATTCACAAACTTTTCTCTTGAGGTAAGTATAATACATGGCCAATCTTTAAGTTTCCAAGTAACATTCCATAAAATTTTTAGAAAAAACAACTAAATGTAACTAACAATTATTTTCTCTTCGGCACTATTGTAATGCTTTTCATTTAGCCCTCACAAGCCTAAAAAATAATTCTCGTTATTCCGATTTTGTAGATGAGAAAACTAAGGCATAAAAAGCTTCAATAAACTTCTTAAAATCACAAAGTTGTTGGTTTATCACTTAATCCACAGGAAAATTTAGACCACTCAGTCATTGTTAATTATTTCTAAATGACTTGAGGGTTCCTTAAAATTTTCTGTAATAGACTAGAGAGGAAACCAGACTAAGTTGCTGTGACTTCATTTAGATTTTGTAAAATAAAAGCCTAAAAAAATTAAGCTTATATCAAATTGTAATGGCAGAGTTCTATTATGAAATATAACCTCTTAAGAGGAAGCAAGTGCTTGGATGAAATGTATTTTATACTTTTAGCATGCCAGTGAAAAACTGTAGTTTAAAAATAGGAGATAAATTAGTTCATCATTTCCCTCCTCTTTCAAGAAAATTGATCAATAGATCTGAAGAGAGGAAATTCCCCAACAAGAAAATAATTATCCTTATTAAGGTTTCCTTTCATTTGCTGTATTTGACATCGTTAGAAGATAACATTTATGATGAAAGAATTAGAGTATTATAAAATTTTCGAGCAGATGATTTTTAAAGCTAAAAGATAACAAGGAAATTATTATAATCTAGATAGTCATCATTATCAAAATCATCAGTGGAATAGTTCTGGGTAATTTCAAAGAAAACGAAAAAGAATGATGATTGTCCTGAAGAAATTTTCATGTTACGTTTCAAATTCTCAATGTTGAATACATATATTATGGAATGTACTAAAGCCATCTCAGTGTTACCAAGCTAAAGCAGGTAGGAAACAGAAAACTACCACAAGTTCCAAGTTAAATCTTGGCCTATAAATATACTGATACATTTCCCCTGAATGTTAAAAAAGGCATCCATGCTTTTCAGAAGGCTACTAATGGGAATGCTGGGGGGGTTTAACTTCTATCTCAATGACATCTGTAAATTACTTCCAAGTTTCCCTTTCCTGAGACAACACACTTATTTCTTATTTATTTTTTCAGGCATATTCTGCATATTCATGAAATCTCCCACAACAGAATCACATCCTATGTTTTTCTTTTCCCTACAGAAATGTGAGGATATCATAAACTCTATTCTCCATCCTGCTTTTTTCACTCCTAATATGTCATGGCGATCATTATACAACAGTACACATGAAGAAAGCTAATTCTTTCTAAAGGCTGAGTATACTTGCATAGATATAATATGATTTATATGTCTGAAGGTGATAGTCATTTTAGGTGTTTTCAATCTTCTACTCCTTTAAACTATTGCCATGAATGGCCTTGTGCAAAATTTTTTACTTGGAGGACAAATATATATGTGTGTGTATGTGTGTATGTGTGTGTGTATATATATATATATATTAATGAAACAGAACTGCTAGATCAAAGACTGTGTGCACTTTAAATATATACAAGTAAAACATATAGGTGAAATATACATTCAAATATATATGTAAATGTGTATGTAAATTGCCTTCTGTGGATATGCCATTTTCACAACCATCAGTAATGCGTGAAAATGCCTCAACAATACATTGTGATTTTGTTTTCATTTTTGCCAATCTTTGCCAAATTTAATTTACTTTTATCTTATTATGAATGAGGTAGAATAACTTTGCATATAATAAAAGCATATTTGTTTATTTTCTAAAAATTGTTTATTTGTATCTTTTGTTAGTTTTTCTTTTGCATTTCAATTTAATTCTAATGGATTGTAGAAGCTCCTTATGTACAAGAAATGTTCCGTTTTCATACAGTATGAATCGCAAATATCAACGTCACTGTCAAAACTGAATTATTAGTCCCAACTTTTCACTTCTCCTAGATAGGATTATATATCAAAAACCTGGTCCTTGCCGCATCAAGAGACAGTGTACTTCTCCACCCCTGGAATTTGTCCTTGTCGAAGTAGCTTGTTTTGGCCAAGGATGAGTTTATAGATGTGACAAGAGTGGAGAATTTAAGTTTGCTTACAAGACTGGTCTTGAATTCTGGCATTCTGTGATCCACAATTAGAAGTGGTTCCCTGCAGTTACCATACCCTTTCAACCTGGTCACCACATTGAACACATGCAAAGACCAGAGCTCACCCATGGCCAGCAGACAAACTCAGCTGGTGCTGCAGGCTGAAGCAGAGCCCCCCAGCAACCCAGTCTGGGTTAGCTTATCCAGATGCAACCTGAGGCTGCATGGGCATGAGTACAAATCCTTACTAAGTGAGCTCTGAGATTTGGGGGTAGCTTGTTACACAGCAACAGCTGACAGAAACGTTAAATGGTCAATTGTCTCTAATTGTCATGCTCTTTTAAAAAAAATGTGATATACATATACACTATATGGCTTAAATTTATTAATGATTTTCATATGAACCTTCTAAGATTTGCATGCTGCTGAGGTGGGTCAAACTATAGAAAAAGTGAATTAAAATTCGATACTCTTTATTTTATTGCACTTTAATGGTATTTTGCTTTCATTTAATTATCCAACACTTTTAGAATTGCTTTTCATATAAATTATAGAGTAGGAATTAAAAAATATTTTTCAACTTAAGTATTGCCATGCTATTTATTTAATAAACCATATTTTCTTTACTGACTTGAAATGTGTCCCTTAATATACTGAATTTTCCAATGTATTATTATTTATTTCTAAAATTTCTTTTTTTAAATTAAGTTTTCTAAAATTTCTTGACTCTATATATGGATATATATATATCAATTTGAATTTACTACCACTCTTTAATCACCACTTTAATATTTGTTAGATCTAATTTTTTCTTCTTATCTTTCATTCTGAGAAAGATTCTTATTTATTTTATCTAAGAACTCCAAAATTATATTAATATTTTTTAAAAATTCAGTTGGTATTTTCATTAGAATTACATAAAATGTAGAAATGACTTAGGGAAAAGTTATATCATTTAGGATTTACTGAGTCTTCATTTTCAATTATATAATATACTCTTTAATTATTACTCTTTTGTGTCCTTCAGGAGAGTCTTTTAAAGTTCCTTGATGTTATGTCTATTTTTAAAATTATATCTTCTTGCTTCTTGTTCTATCTCACTGTTGTTTGTCTACACAAAAGATACACAAACTTTGTATCCAGCCAGTTAAATGAGTTACATTTTAATCTGAAATTCATCTTTATCTTTTCTTGTTTATCATAGATTTCTAGGTGAAATATAATATCTTTTAAAAAAATCAAGACTTTTTAAACATTTCTCTGGTGACTTTTTAAAAACATTTATTGGGAAATAATTGTAGACTCACAGATTCCCTATATTATCAAAAAATAATATATAGAGACCCTGTGTACACTTTAGTCAGTTTCCCAAAATGGTAGCATCTTCAAAAACACAACACAATATGTAACACTATATCCCAAGTAGAATATTGACATCCATTCAGTCAAAACACACAAGATTCCCATGACACAAGGATCCTGCAAGTAACCTTTTATAACCACACCCACTTGTCTCCAATCTCCACTCTCTTCTTAACCCAATTGAAACCACTAAAGGGTTCTCCATTTCTGAATTTTTGTCTTGCTGAGAATGTTGTAGAAATAGAATCAGAGTACAAAGCCTTTTGTGATTGGCTTTTTCACTTAGCAAATTCTCTGGAGATCCATCCAGGTTTTTATGTGTATCAGTAGTCTATTCCTTTGTATTGCTGAGTAGGATTCTATGGTATGGCTAACCCACAGTTTGTTTAATCATTTACCCATTGAAGGGCATCTGGATTAATTCCAAATTATGGTTATTATGAATAAAGCTTCTATGAACATTTGTGTACTGGGTTTTGTGCCAACGTAAGTCTTCATTTTTCTGGGATAAATACTCAGGAGTACCATTGTAAGGTTGTATATTCAGTGCTTTAAGAAACAGACATACTGTTTTCCAGAATGGCTGTATCATTCTACATTCTCACTAGCAATATATGAATGATTCAGTTCCTCTCCATCCTTGTCAGCATTAAACATTGTCACTATTTTTTTCCTACTTTAGCCATTCTGTTAGGTGTGTGCTGATACTTCACTGTGATTTTAATTTGCATTTCCCTGACATCTTATGATGCTGAACATCTTTTCATGAGCTTGTCTGTCATCTGAATATCTTCAGTGAAATTGCCCTTCATGACTTCTGCCTTGTTCTAATTGGATAGTTTGCTTTTTTATCGTTGAATTTTGAGAGTTCTTTGTATATTTTACATGCTTGTTCATTGTTAGATAAGTGGTTTGCAAATATTTTCCCACTCAGCAGCTTGTTTTTTCATCCTGCTTTCAAGTCTAAGAACTTCTTGCTTAGTCTTATGTCACAGAGATGTCCTCTTATCTTTTAATAAAAGTTTTAGTTTTACATTTAATTCCATGATCCTGTTTGAATTAGTTGTCGTATAAGGTGTGGGACTTAGGTCAAGTTTCACTTTTTTTTTTTTTGTCTATGCATGTCTAATCGCTCTAGCACTATTTGTTGAAAAGGTTATTTTACCCTCCTTGAATTGCTTTTGCAACTTTGTAAAAAAATCAGTTGGGAAGGATAGTGTGGGTCTATCACTAATTTTGCTAATTTGGCTCTTGATCTAAGTATCCATCCCTCTGCCAGTACCACACTGCCTTAAGTACCGCAGCTGTATAGTAAACCTGAATATTAAGTAGAGTGATTCCTCTACTTTGTTCTTTATTAAGATTGTCTTAGTTATTCTAGGTCCTTTTCTTTCCCTTATATTAGAATAAGCTTGGCAACAGAATTCTTTCAGCTTGCCTACATCTGAAAACGTCTTGATTTCTTTTTCATTCCTGAAGGATACTTTCACTGCATGTCGGATTCTGGGTTAAGAGTTCCTTTTTTTTCAGGGTTTGAAAATGTTGTGCCTCCTTCTTATAACCTCCATGATTTATGATGATAAATCTTCTGCCATTATAATTGTTTTTCTCATACAGAGTAGTTCTTCCCAATTTTCTCTATTTCTCCCAGAGGTCAGTAGAGTAACTTTATGTTTCCTAGACCATGACCTTTTCAAGGTAGTTTGAGCCAAGCAAAATTCTACATTTTGGGCAATGGGAACTCAGGCATCCTTGTTGTGTTAAAGATAAAACTGTAGATTATTACTGCTGCTACTGATTATTATTAATATTATTATTATTTAAAATTTTAATCCTGCCACCCCTATTGAATCTGGGCTGTGACCTACAGAGAGAAAGAAGGTGCCCTGGGAACCATTCCAGCAGAAATTCATCTCAGAGGTTCTTTTGGGCTCTTTCTGTTAAGAGGAAATTAGGGGGGGGGCAATATGTTCTTCTGTTCTACAACCCCCCAAGGAATCTCTAGAATTATTTATATCTATCAATGTCTAGATGTAGATCAGTAGATCAGTCTCTAAACTGTGGTGTGTGTGCACACACATGTGAATGTGTGTGTGTGTGACCAGACATTTTTTGCACTAAGTTCTGCTGAGAGGTATTTAATGACTCTTTTTGATTTTACTGAGGGCCTTCTTCTCACCCATCCTCCTCAGCTTTTGAATCTCATCTAAACTTTAGATGCCACAGCAAAGTCCTATTTAACCTTGGTATATCAGTCAAGCACTAGTGACGAAAAGAATGAATTACCTATTCCCTTTTAACTTTCACGAAACAATTTTCGTCTTCCAGGTTACAAAGTAAAGATAGTAAAGATAGTAAAAGTAAAGATAGCAGTGCCAAGCAGGATTGTCTTTTGGCCCATTTTGCAAAGTTGCCTATATTGACATTTTTTGATTTTCCCATTAAAATGTAGCTATTCATATGCCCAGAGTACACACATATCTCTACTAGCTTTCTCATTGTGCCATAGACTTTTGACATTAAAAGTACTCGCTAAGCTTGTTCTACTCCCTACTTCCCTTAAGTACTCTGCAGTAAATCACTTTGCAATTGTTAACGGTTTTTGATGAAAATAGTTGCTTAAAATATATTTGCTTAATTTTGAGTTCCTTGCGGCAATTTTTAAACATAATTGCACAGTGTTCAGGTCACATATTTTGTGGTTTTCTTAAATAGATATAAGAATAAGGACAGAAATCATTGAAGATATGTCAGAAACTTCAAAAAAACATCAGAAACCCAGAAAGACATTGACTAGATACTGATGATTAGGAAGGAGAAATGATTTGAGTTACACTGAGTTTTTGCAAATGCATACATGGGAAGGTGACAGCACTTTGTACAAAATTATGAGCTTTGGGGTGAGAGAACTGAAAGGTGGTTACAAAGAAATAAGACAACTAGCACCGGGCCCAGTGGCTAGCAGGCATTCCGTAAATGCTTTTGGAGTGACTATTAAATTAATTCCATACTAGACACATTGAGTTTGATATGGAAATTTCGGTAGTAGTGTAACCTTAAACCTGTATGGTGCTTTACCAAGCACTTTCATATGTTGCCCCATTAATCCCCATGATAAACCCATGGAGGAAAATATCATTCAAGCCCTCTTACGGCTGAAGAAATGAGCCTTAGATTTAAGTTTCTTACTTAAATTTATACAATTAGTGGGCCAGAGATGAGGTTTAAGTCAGAGTGTTTTTGAAACCAAAACCTTGTCTCTTTCTCATACTGCAGAATGTTCCAAATAGAAGTAGATTTGGCTACAATGGCAGCTTATCTCAGATGCATTTCAGGATATCATAACGTTTGGAGGTCATAACTGGAGAGCAAGTTAAAAAATTAGAGTGCATCACCATTTGGTGGGAGATTCATGAAGGTCAGGACAGTGAATCTTTTTCATTGCAGTGTCACTAACACATAGGGAAGCTCAATATATGTTTATTGAATCAATGATTTGACTAAAGCTGAAGCAGTTTGGAAGGCTATAGGGTTGTCTGTAAAAATAAATATTCAAAGGGGACATATGCCAGAATCATGGTAAAGAAGAAGAATCATTATCTGGCATCAAATTTAATGTAATAAGAGTTAAGGATATTGGGGAACAAAAGGAAGGATTCTATAGGATTCTTCTCAAGGAAAAAGTCATACATATCAAGTACAGCAAACTGAAATATTTGAAACAATTAAATTATAAATCTATTATTCTTTTATAATGATTTTATTTGTATAATATACCTTTTGTTATAGTGTCTTAGATATGGGTTGATTGGTAGTGAAGCACATTACTTGTAGCTAAGAGGCATATTGCTGATAGAATATAATGCTTTTGAGAATGTGTTTTAATTTCACAATTTTTGTTTCATTGCCTTAGTTTTTATTTGAGGTCCTCTCTTATAGACCTATTGGATATTTCTTAAACATACTCTATTTATTAGTCACTTTTTAAAATTCCTTTTCATTCCTTTCTTTATTTCTTTGTGATTTAAAAAGTGTTCTCCCGTACCTTATTCTGTTTATCTGAAGGCATTATTTACATACCTTCTATGTTAATCCTCATTTTTTAAATATTGTTATTCATTTATTTCAAATTTATTCTGTGTACTATCACCTCATTTCTCAGTTATTCTAATTTAGATTGATGCTCTTATTTTATATCTTCTATCATTTTCTTTCTTTCTTTTTTTTTGAAACTTTTGACTGCGGTTTCCATCTGTTCTCTGCCATGCCTTCTTGGACTGCTTTCATTTTCTACAGGCACATTACTTTATTTCAATTTATCTTTTTTTTCTTATAACTTAGGATGGAATTTAATTGTGATAAATTTTGTTGTGGTGTTTTTTCTGTCTGTACATGAAATTAGTTTTATGGCCATTTAGAAAGAAGAGGTGATTCTGAAGAGTTTTTCTAGTTCAAAGCTGGAACTCTGTCTCCTGGAATTTCCAGCAATACTTTAAGATATGGTCGCTTCCCCTTTGAAATCTCCCAGCAGTTTTCTTTGCTTATTTAATCATGACTAACTCTTTCTTTTGCCCCTATCTTTCCTCTTCTGGTAAATTCAGATTACCTTTCTAGCAGATTATTTTTCAAGACAGATACTTTTAAGTATCTATCAAAAAGGCACACTCTCCTCAGTGTGGGTCTTTGTTGTGGAAGGGATTTGAAGATTTCATAGACTTCATATCACACCTGCCATTTCATCCTAAACCATGGACCCATGATTATTATCCACAATTTAGAGTATGAAAAAAATACTCATAATTTTAGTAGATTTCTCTCCAATTGTCCGGCCCATGTTCAGTGCATGCCTGGTGGCAATTTGGGGGTTTCCCACTTCTCAAATTCATCACGTATCACCTTGATCCCCTCTCTTTCCTCCTGAGGAGATGCTGATACCCGTCAAGTCTTGTGCTGTCAGTGATTTGTGTTCCCTGCTCTTATTTCACGATTTCCTGTAGTAAGTAATCCATGGTGGTTTGGCTTTGCTACTCTAGTTTTAGAGGAGCAATTCCAACATTACTGTGCTGTTGCCACCATTTTCCAGCATCTCTTCCCCTGATCTGAAGGTGAGAGCGCAAAGCTCAGTCATTAAGGCTTCAAATGACACAATCAGCTTCTCCTTGGACTGTGGCTTCCAGTGCATTAAAAGAATATATTTCTGGGGCTTCCCTGGTGGTGCAGTGGTTGAGAATCTGCCTGCCAAGGCAGGGGACACGGGTTCGAGCCCTGGTCTGGGAAGATCCCACATGCCGCGGGGCAACTAGGCCCGTGAGCCACAACTACTGAGCCTGCGCGTCTGGAGCCTGTGCTCCGCAACAGGAGAGGCCACGATAGTGAGAGGCCCACGCACCGCGATGAAGAGTGGCCCCTGCTTGCCGCAACTAGAGAAAGCCCTCGCACAGAAACGAAGACCCAACATATCAATCAATCAATCAATAAATAAATCTTAAAAAAAAAAAAGAAAGAAAAAAGAAAATAGGCTTACGGTATTTAAAAAAAAAAGAATATATTTCTTAATTTAATAGAATATGATAAATATTTACGTGTTGATGCCTTATTTTCTGAAACTTAAATTTTTCATATTCTTCTATAAAGGTCTCTCCACACACAAACACACATACTAACTGCTTATAATTGAAAATTGATTTTGATTTTCACAAAACATTCTAAATTCTAGGAATATCATTTATCACCAAATTATCTCAAGTTTTTTTTCACCTTTGTAAGTTTTATCAAATTGACTTGTCTGTCCTCATTGTCAGAGTAAACCACAGAACAGTTTCATTGGTTTGATTTTGCTGTAGAGACTTGCTCATGTTTTTTTTTTTTTTTTAGACTGAAGATTTCAAATCATACCTCCTATTACAGTCAGAAATGGAAAAAAAAAAGTCTTAGCAAACTAAAAGCAAACATTTACAAGGATGAGATAGAAATGTTTCTGCAGTATCAATGAACTGAAATAATTATTTCTTGAACACTCAACTTTGTGTTTTAATTTTATCAGGAAAGTTAGTAGATTTCAAATATTTGGAAACCGTTTCTACATTTCTTAACTTTTTGGTGATAAACCAAGGAGTAAACAATCATCTTTGAGTGACAATAACTACAATGGTAAAAACTTTCTCATGGAAATCTTTATAGGCTGGACGTGCTTTTTATATTTCAAGGTAAAAAATAATGCCACATTTTCTACCCAATTATGCTAGGCAGCTATTAGGCCAAGAGGATGTGTTCCTTCACTGGGGTCTCCATCTGAACCCTTCCAAAGGTACTCCATGGCAGGTGAACACACAGCCTCAGTTTTGTGAACAAGCTACCAAGGGATTGTGGCATCTCCATCGTATTCCTAACTACCCATTTTTAATGCAATTTGTTAGTTAGTTTAGTCAAATAGAAAACATGATTGAATTTTTATTTTTTTTTAATTCTTATTTTATATTGTAGTAGAGTTGATTAACAATGTTGTGTTAGTTTCAGGTGTACAGCAAAGTGATTCACTTATACATATACATGTATCTATTCTTTTTCAAATTTTTTCCCATTTAGGTTATTGCAGAGTACTGAGCAGAATGCCCTGTGCTATACAGTAGGTCCTTGTTGGTTATCTATTTTAAATATGTCAGTGTGTACCTGTCAATCCCAAACTCCCCATCTGTCCCTCCCCTCCACCCTTCCCCCCTGGTGACCATAAGTTCGTTCTCTAAGTCTGTGAGTTTGTTTCTGTTTTGTAAATAAGTTCATTTGTATCCTTTTTTTTAGATTCTGCATATAAGCAATATCACTGTATTTTTTAAATAGTGCTATTTATTTAGCTAATTGCTTGTTTGGTTTAACTAATTAATATGATAATTTGAAAATGTTTGTAATTTTTTGGAATGTAATCTTGGTTTTACTACTTGTACAAACAGTAACTTGTACACTGCACAGGCTCCTGCATGGTGTGGCATATGATTACAAACTCATGTGTGGTTTCCTTTTACTCATGTCTTCCTACCAAAATATATGCTAAGTCATTTCATACAAAAGAGCTCTTTCTAGCAATAAATTTAATACACTTTTTAGCTAAATATTTTCAGAGAGTTGTTTAAAACATTTTTTTCCTGGAGCAAAATAACATAATTTAAATGTTCAAAATGGCTTTTATGTTATTAAAAAAGAAAAGAAAAGAAAAGAAAAGACCTCACACAGGTGTTCCCAAATCGATTTTCACTTGAATAATTACAGGGTTTTTTTTCTGAGAACAGTAATGACTCAGAGCTTAAAGGATTTGAAGTACCATAGTAAAGGGCAGTTTATTCTCTGTTTATCCATTGTTATTTGTATTTTTCAAGCAGAGTTTAAAAACTATCTAAAATATTAAATATTTCACGACTGTTTAGATGTAACCAGGAGCACAGTGTGGAGTGAACAAAAGGAAAACCACTTTCAACACGCCACCAACAGGAACCACAGAACAGTGATGTAAATCTCGAAATACTTGGATTTTAGTCCCTCTCGCGTTATTCAGTACCATATAAGACGAATGAGCTACTTAACCTATTGTGTTCTTGTTCTTTTTTCTTTCTTCCACCTGAAAACTGGAAGATTGCAAACCTGAGCTTCTCTCAAGTTGCCTTCAATGCCTCTGTTACTGTTTTATTAGCTAAATAATCTCCTGGTCTTTACAAATGCATCCTTATCTCTCGTGATTGTAAAAGGGTTAACTCTTCAAATGCAAAGATATCTATTAATTTTATTTCCACAAGGTATTTAGCACTCCCTTTTTTTCCCTCAACTATTTGGATGTCTTTTGACTTAGGATGCAAACTGAAAACACAAGTTTGCTAAATTCTTCATCTTTAAAACTTCTATGCAACTGAAAATCTTAAATATCTATTATCTTACAGAACATTACATGATTACGAATCTGTTTTCCACTTTCAAAAATCTTGTATAAATTTCCAAAAAAAGGAAGTAAAGAAATTAAAATTTATCAGAAGTCTTATATTTTCCAGCCACTGTAAGTTTATTTAATTTTGCTTACTCTTATTTAATTTACCTACTTTTATTCAAAACTTTAAAATATAGTGGAAAACAGTCAATGAATCATTGTTGAAACTCTACCTCAAAAATGATTCACTAACCAATTTTTTCAAAAAAAATATAATTTAAAAGATCAAAAAATGTAGAGGAAATAAGTTCTATTATCTTAAAAATAATAGATTTTAGTGCATTAGAATATTTTAATGTCTTAAAAATAAAAAAGGGTTTATTGTCTTATTTTACATATGAAGAGACAATAAGATCAAAATTATGACTTAGTCATCTACAGGTGTGATATTTGCATACAAGCCTCGATGGCCCAATAGTTAGCTTATTCAATTTACCATTCACGTGTCATAAGGTGGGTCTATTCGGGGAGTGAAGCCATTCATGTCGGTAGTGGCTCTGTGCAAAATGATCAGCTTTTTTGTTTTTATGTAAGGTAAAATTGCAAAGGTAGAGTTGAAATAGGGCTATAACAGTTACTTGCATAAGTGATACATATTTTATATTATTTGTCATGCTTTAAAATAAGAGTGCAAACCAAATACATAGAGATTGTATATAAATCAACTGTGAGAGGAATTGCACTTGCTTGGAAAGTTAATGATCATATAAAAATGCATGCAATACCATCATATAATTTTACCAAGAGCTCCTTTACTCATTCTTGAAATTTAAACAGGAACTCTTCTTGTGATTTCCGTAGTCTGCAATAACTTACAAAGAGCATGTTAGAGTCAACATGGCTTAGAGCTAAATGAGTGAGCAAGAGTACATTCTGGGCTTATGACCAATAGGCAGTGCAGTCATCAAAAATAACCCACCTGTCTTTACACCTGTTTCCTCATCTGTGGCATGCTAGGAGGACATTAATATTCCTCATAATTTGTATTATTATTTATCATTGCCTGCAAGTTCTAACTAATTGAATAACACAAGCAACAGATATGTGAGGCATCTCTGCTGGATAAAATTGTAAAAATACCAAAAGATAACATACGGAAAATCTTCTTGACATTGGTCTAGTCAGTAATTTTTCAGCTATGACACCAAAAGCACAGGCAACAAAAGCAAAAATAGACAAATGGAACTGTATCAAACTAAAAAGCTTCTGCACAGCAAAGGAAACAATCAACAGAACAAAGAGACAATCTATGCATCAGAGAACATATTTGCAAACCATACATCTAATGAGAGGTTAATACCCAAATCATGTAAGGAAACTCCTACAATTCAAAAACAAGAAAACAACTGTTTTGATTTAAAAAATGGACAACGGACTTGAATAAACATTTTCTCAACAAAGGCATGCAAATGGCCAATGGGTATTTGAAAAGATACACAACATCACTAATCATCAGGGAAATGCAGATCAAAATCACAAAGAGAAATCACCTCACACCTGTTAGGATGGTTATTATCAAAAAGACAGAAATAACAAGTGTTTACTTGACGATGTGGAAAATTTAGCACTTTTCTGCTCTATTGATGGAAATGTAAATTGGTGCAGCTGCTATGGAAAACAGTATGGTGTTTCTTCAAAAAATATTAAAATAGGGCTTCCCTGGTGGCGCAGTGGTTGAGAATCTGCCTGCTAATGCAGGGGACACGGGTTCGAGCCCTGGTCTGGGAAGATCCCACATGCCACGGAGCAGCTGGGCCCGTGAGCCACAGCTACTGAGCCTGCGCGTCTGGAGCCTGTGCCCCGCAACGGGAGGGGCCGCGATAGTGAAAGGCCCGCGCACCGCGATGAAGAGCGGTCCCCGCACCGCGATGAAGAGTGGCCCCCACTTGCCGTAACCAGAGAAAGCCCTCGCACGAACCGAAGACCCAACACAGCCAAAAATAAATAAATAAATAAATAAAGTAGCTATAAATGCTTTAAAAAAAAAAAAAAAAAAAAAAAAAAAATATTAAAATAGAACTACCTTAGAGCTTTGGAAGATACAGATAGGGCCTTCCTCCTAGATTAAAGAGTAGGTTTTTGTTTTTTGTTTTTTTTATACTATTCAATATAATAAAGACAAAGTTTTCTTCTGGGGCAAAAGTTGGATAGGTTCACTGCCATTTATAAAAGATTTGCATTCCATACACAGTTTCTATCCTATAACATAACCCACTGCATGTGTATCACCTGGTCTTCTCTGTGTCTCTGTGTAGTTACTGCTATTGTGGTGAGTAATAAAGTCCTTTGTCTTTGACTCAGGAGCCTGTTGTCCACTGTGAGCATTCAGGAAACTATGTCAAACTAATACAGTAGTTTGTAATTAGAGTAGAATCTAAGACCTGTCAGAATTTTTGATAACTGGGTACAAAAAATTTTAAAAGACTTAACAACATGCATGCAAAAAACCTTCAAGCTCAATAATAAGCAACGAAATTCAGACCAGACAACAAAATAATTTCATTCTTTAACTGTTAAAAGTATTAATAATTTTCCATGAATTTTTGTGAGGTTTTTGGCACTTTCATATACTACTACTACTACTGCTCAATTCTATGGAGGCAATTTAATATGTTGAAATGTCTTAAAAATGTACCCCTTAATATAATAAAATTTTTACATCATACATCAATTTAGTTTCTAAGAATTTATGACTCCTGGGTCTCAGCAATGAGACATTCTTTGCGACTTTGACCATGATATTAAAAAAAAGGTGGCAATACTTTATATATCATGTCTAACAGCAATATTTTAGGTGAACAAAATAAGGCATATTGAAATGAAATATTCTGTTGACATAGGAAAATTATCACAATTTAGTTAAGTGGAATAAGCATGACACAAAGTGGAATTTTTAGAAAAATTCCAGATTTGAAAGTAATATATTTAGATGCACTAAAGAAAACAGAAAATATGTACTATCATTATACACTAGTGGATGTCTTAGGTGTACTAAATAGCTCATGAGAAAGCAACAGGCTGGACATAAAAATAGTAGAATTTTCATCATCTAAATGAGTTGAAACCAAAAGTTTGGGTGAGTTTTCCAAAGGAAGGTTTAGAGAACTATGAGAATCCAGGGACTAAATCCTGTGTCTAATGTAACCAGATTAATTAACAAGAGATTGAGGTAGAGAGGCTTGGTAAGCAGGAGGAAAAATAGGTGAAAATATATTTTGGAAGCCAAGTAAAAAAAGCGTTTCATAAAAGGAGAACCTACTTAACTGAGGCAAAAGATATGAAGTAAGATGAAGACTAAAACTGACCTTGGACATGAAGAGTCCGATATTCCAGTGAAGTCCTTTAAGAAATACAGTTACCTCGTTTGAGATCAAAGAAACAACAATCTGGTTTGTGCATATAATAATAAAAACCTGAGTAAAATAATAATAAAAATATATCTTTCTGTAATATAATAAGAATACATCACAAATGGAATTTGGCACAGAAATGCAAAAAATGTTTGCATGCTCAGAAATGCAGTAACATTGTCTGTTACATTTGAAAGTCACGTGAGAAAAGCTATATCATCCTTTCTGAGGAATCTGAGAAGACATTCTTGAAATTCTACAGTAAGTTATATGGAAAAGCAGGCTATTTCTTCACCTAATAAATATAAGGAGTGATTATGGTTTTTAATTTATATTTTTGTTTTTGAATTTTCAAAGATTTAAAAGGTCTTTTCTTAAAAGAATGCACGTTGTATTAAGGAACACTTATTGGTTTTTTTGTTTTTGTTTTTATTTGATTGTGCAAACCATCCCTTTATCACATACCGTATCTGGTAACAGCTGACCTTTCCTGATCCATATGTTTAAATAAAAAGCAGGTATGCCCTTATGCCATGACCCCACCTACTCCATAGCTGATTAGTACAGAGATGATAGGAGCTGAGATGATCTGAATGTGTACCCTAGATTTTGGAACAGTATCTTTCTAAGTATTTACATGAGGACATGTAAATACAGACCCTCTTGGTAAAAAGTCTGTCATATAAACAAAGAAGAATGCAGTACATGAAGGGATATACAGGAAGAAAAACAAACGGGCAAGAGGTAAAGTGAGAAAGTCATCTAGATTCTCACTAATATTTCAATCCTTTTACTCCAGTCAAGTTCTGACTCCTATACTTTTATAACAAATTCCTTTTGTTACTGAAATCCACACGAGTCAGATTGTTACGTAAAGCTTAAATGATCATAGCTAATATGTTAATTCCCATATTTATTTTCTACAGTCATGAAAAAATCTTGGAAAATGAGAAAGAGATTTTTAGAAGTTCCATCTTCCATTAGAGAAAAAAATACTTTTCTTAAGCTCAAGAGGTTTAATTCAGGTATTCCTTCTAACAATCTGAATTCTAGACAAGCAATAAATATCCAGTCTGAGTATTTTGAAATGATGAATTAGAGATAGGAGTAAATATCCAGAAACAAAAACAAGCACGTGTGGATGTATTAATTTTTAAAAGACATACTCTTCATAACATTACTATATCTATAATACACTGAAAATTATAACAATGTAGAAGAGCATTTAAAATGTATTTCTGTTTCTTATTTCCATTATTTTATGGTGATCTTTTCTGTTATAACTTTCTGAGTTCTGATTGCTCTAACCAAATAATCATAAATCAAGAGCAATTCAGCATTCTGTAGGGGCTTCTTCATACAATAAAAAGAATAAAAATGCCTCTTAAGTTATAGAACTCAGGAACCAGTGGTCTCTGTTTCTGACTTACAGTAACAAAACAGGGCTAACTTTACCATGTATGACCTTATGGATATCTTCACGTAGTGGTGTGAGATTGCTGAAAATCAGTACAAGTTTTCCACTGATAAAAATGATTAAACTCCTGTAATAATTGTGATAGGATATCAGAGACTGGAATTAGATCCGCTAAAATAATTGCATGTTAAGTCACTTTAAAAAAATCACAGCCAGTAGTTTTCTTAGCATAGGATGTCTTTGATGTAATTTTAAATTTTTATCCAATAAATAAACCATGAACATCTGTATTAATTTTCATGCATAATTGATCCATGTAGAACAATCTTGATCTATTGTGTTATTAAAATGATTAGTTTTGGGCTTCCCTGGTGGCTCAGTGGTTGAGAGTCTGCCTGCCGGTGCGGGGGACACGGGTTCGGGCCCTGGTCTGGGAAGATCCCACATGCCGCAGAGCAACTAGGCCCGTGAGCCACACCTGCTGAGCCTGAGCGTCTGGAGCCTGTGCTCCGCAACAAGAAAGGCCGCGATAGTGAGAGGCCCGCGCACCGCGATGAAGAGTGGCCCCCACTTGCCGCAACTAGAGAGAAAAGCCCTCGCACAGAAGCGAAGACCCAACACAGCCATAAATAAATTAATTAATTAATTTTTTAAAAAAAACCAAAAACATATACGTCACATTTAAAAAAAAAAAAAAAGATTAGTTTTGTTATAAAAATAAATGTAATACACATTGAAGTAATTTGACAAAATCAGAAACAAACAAAATTGCAGTATTACACTACAAGACCCCACTGTTACTGTTGGCCTTCTTACCTACATGTTTGTATTTTTATATGCAGATATTAGCTTATATATAAAATTTCATCAACAATTAATTTCTGTGTGGATTTGAATGTCGATAGTACAACTTAGATTAGCAATTATAACAAAACAGTAAAAGAATTAATACTGTAGAAAAATGTTAAAAAGCAAATGAGACTTTACACTGATTTTGCATTTAAGTTCATTTTTATTATGCACTACTGTGTGCTCATATGGAAGAATCAGTAAACCATTGTCCAAAGGTCAAACTGGATTCCTATTTTTATAGATAAAGTTTTATTGGAACACATTCATTTGTTTGCAAATTGTCTATAGTGGTTTTGCACTAAAATGGCAGAGTTTAGTGATTGTGACAGAGATGATATGGCCCACAAGGCTGGAAATATTTTTTATTTACTCCTGCACGGAAAAAAAGTTTGCTAATTTCTGCTTTAAGATATCAAAGAAATATAATATTCAGTCACTGCATCCAAAAGCTTACAATCTCTTTGAGTGGAAAAATATATGCATCAAATAAATAACCACCAATTGCTGCATTTTGCCTAATACATTCCCCAAGCAGTGGTCTTCCACTTGAAAAATCCAGTTTGAGATAATCTGTAATGATTTTTGGTAATTCAGGCACACTGACTCTTCTGCATAGACTAGGGTGAATTAAGAATCTAACATTTAAAAATTTGAATTGAAAACAAATGAACAATAATACCTTATATTCCATCTATTTAGATTTTTCAAGTTAACATGTTTAATATAATATTGATTTACACTTTGTCTTTTGATTTATCAACTCAAGAGTAAACCATATCTGGAATTTCCTTTTGAAGTTAAAAAAGCGCCTGCATCTGGTTGAGAATATAGTCACAACCGTAGAATCTAAACATTTTCAAGCCCATGTATGGTTTATGCTTTGATAAATGACCTCCATATAGGTAAACAAAGCCATAGAAAAAAATATTTTGAGGATGAAAGAGTCTTCTATGGTATGAATTTTGCAGTCTGATGTATAGAGAATGAATATTGTGGATGAAGAACTATGTTTGAAAAAAGTATTAGTATGATATTGGGAAAATTTAAGGAATGCTATGCTAGAAAGTTAAGCTGATTGTGCTTCTCTTCTTTTATTTATGTTTCTTATTGTGGTAAGAATAGTTCACATGAGACTTACCCTCTTAAATTTTTCAGTGCACAATGCAGTGCTGTTAAATATAGTCACAGTGTCACATAGCAGATCTCTAGAATTTATTCATCTTGCATAATCAAACTTTATAGCCATTGAAAAAGTCTCCATTTTCCTCTCCCTTGACAACCACCATTCTACTCTCTTGCTATAAGTTTGACTGTTTTGGACACCTCATATAAATGGAATCATGCAGTAGTTATCTTTTTGTGACTTGCTTATTTCACTTAGCATAATGTCCTCCATTTTCATCCATGCTGTTGCATATGGCAGAATTTCCTTCTTTTTAAGAGCTGAACTATATTCCACTTTCTTTTTTCCATTCATCAATCAATAGACATTTAGGTTGCTTTCATATCTTGGCCATTATGAATAATGTTGTTATGAACATGGGAGTGCAGATATCTCTTTGAGATCCTGATTTCAATTCTTTAGGGTTTATATCCAGCAGTGTAATTGCTAGATTATATTGTAGTTCTATTTTTTAATTTTTTGAGGAACCTCCATATTATTTTCCATAACGAATGCACCATTTTGCATTCCCACCAACAGTGTACAAGTATTCCAACTTCTCCACATCCTCGTTAATACCTGTTAACATTTTGTTTGTTTGTTTTAATTTCAATTCTAAGAGGTGGGATGTAATATCTCATTGTGCATTTTCCTGTGGATTAGTAATCTTGAGCATCTTTTCCTATACTGTTTGGACATGTGTGTGTCTTTGTTGGAGAAATGTCTATTCAAGTATTTTGCTAATTTTTATATTGAGTATTGCTAGTAGGTATTGTGTTGTAGGATTTCCTTATATGTTTTGGAAATTAACCCCTTATCAGATACATGGTTTGCAAAAGTTTTCTCCTATTTTATATGTTGCATTTTCACTATGTTGATTGTTTTCTTTGTTGTGCAGAAGCTTTTTAGTTTGAGGTAGTCCCACTTGTATATTTTTGTTTGTCTTTTGGTGTCATATCCAAGAAATCATTGCCAAGACTAATGCCATGAAGGTTTTTCACTGTGTTTTCTTCTAATAGTTTTACAGATTTAGGTCTTATGTTTAAATCTTTCATCTATTTTGAGTTGACTTTCGTATATGTTGCAAGATAAAGATCCAATTTCATTCTATTTCATGTGGATATCTGGTTTTTCCAACACCATTTGTTGAAGAGACCATCCTCTCCCATTCTGTGTTCTTGGCAATTTAGTTGAAGATCAATAGATGATATAGGTGTGTTTATTTCTGGGCTCTCTGTTCTGTTCCATTGGTCTATATGTCAGTTTTTATGTCCGTACCATATTTTTAAATTACTGTAGCTTTTTAGATCATTGGAAGTCAGGAAATGTGCTATTCCCAGCTTTGTTCTTTCTCAAGTTAGCTTTGGCTATCTGGAATCTCAAATTATAGCATGGATTCTTCCCTCTTTGATGTGACAATCTCTGGGTCATTTAAACATAAGACTGTGTATTTCATAAATGAAAAAAAGAAATATCAAAAAAGAATCTCTCTTTTCGCATAGCAGAACGAATTTCAAGTACTTCTAATTAACACTGGCAACACTAAAATTCATAACCTCTTTATTTACTTCAAATAGTAAACTCTGCACTCTGTCTTCTGGATTTCTGATATTTGAGATTCATTTTAGATCTGAATACATTACATACTGAACTATAGTATTTTTAAATTATAAACAATCTTAGAGATCACAATTTGAATTTATCACTTTTTTTAGCTGAGATAATTGGGATTCAATAAGTATATGGAAGTAACTGGGTTAGAGTTATTTTCCAAAATAAAATCAGCTTTTATTTTTTGTCAAATATAGTATGTATGTACTGCCTTATGTATGAAAATGGTTTGGTTATTAACTCAATACATAAAAGGTAAATAATAAAAGTAAAATACCAGAATTACTAACGTAATACTGATGTATATTATTGTTGCTAGACATACTCACTTGGGGAGCAATTGGTTTCAATGATATTCTAGAGAATTACAGGAGGAATATCCACCCACACTAATGTCAGTTATGTATGTAAATCCTCTGTACAATGATGGGAGAATAAACCCAAAGTGTTTGACTTAATTAATCTTTTCTGAGGCCCTTCACTACGGAACTAAAAATCTAAATAATGAGTAGGGACAGGGTATTAAGTATCTTTCTGCACTTAGAGGATGATTAATTATAATGGCTAAACCCCTGAACATTAAGTTGAATACTAATCTGATGACAGAATTTGAAGTTAAGCCAATGCTATGCATACTTCTGGGTGATTTCTACCCTTTTGACAGAGTAATAAAAAGAAAAAGAGGAATATATTAATAGTTTATACTCATCCCACTTAACACAGCCTCCTTTAAATGTGTTTGTAAGTTAAGTGAAAAAGTAAATTTCTCATACCTTCTTGGCCCTAAACATAAGCTGCATATTTATCTCTTATTGATTTGATGCTCTTCTCTGGGTATTGAGATATATAATGTAGATCTTCTTCAAATACAAGTGAGGGAAGGAAACAACAAAGAAGAAATAACCTGAGCCTATAATTTACACTTACATCTTTCTGTTGTGCTTCCCTGTTGACTGAAGACAGCTTGGAGAAAAAGTACACTCCTGTATAGTTGCAAACTGCTTTGAGATGGTTTTGATTTACAGAGCAGATACTCACTAAATTGCTCTGTATCACATGGATTCACAGGGCTGGCACAAATAAACTAAAAGGGCAAATGGATAGAAGGTCAAAGATAAACGTTATTAAACACTTTTGGCAACAGACAATAGAAATAGGGAAACCACTTTCACAAAGAGTTGGAAAAACAAGAAGCTATTTCAAACTTATTTTTATGGTTCCAAGGGACTAACCATGCCTCAGTGATAATAGATGGAAAAAAGCCTTCTAGATATTTATTTCTAAATCCGCCTTCTCTAACTTTGGGATTTAGAAATAGAGAAGAATATGAGGTCTAGTATCAACCTCCTGAGCACTAATAAATTTCTTCTTTCTTCAATGTGGATCGATTTGGTCGTGCCACCACTCTTCAGATCATTCACCTTGCTCCATTCAGTTGAAATAAAGCACAATACTGCTTGCTGTGTGCTAGGATTTTTTTCCCCATTAACTCACGGCTAATGTCCATTTCCCTCTCCTTATATGTGACCTGAAAGTAGATACATATCAGATCTTAAAAAGTTCATAATAATTATTTTGAATAAATGGAATTTTAAAATTCATATGAGTTCCACTTAAGTCTTTTTTATTCACAGTTCTTCTTTTTATTTATTTATTTATTATTTCTTTTTAAACTTTTGGGTTTATTTATTTATTTACTTGTTTATTTATGGCTGTGTTGGGTCTTCGTTTCTGTGCGAGGGCTTTCTCTAGTTGCGGCAAGCGGGGGCCACTCTTGCATCGCGGTGCGCGGGCCTCTCACTATCGCGGCCTCTCTTGTTGCGGAGCACAGGCTCCAGACGCGCAGGCTCAGTAGTTGTGGCTCACGGGCCTAGTTGCTCCGCGGCATGTGGGATCTTCCCAGACCAGGGCTCGAACCCATGTCCCCTGCCTTGGCAGGCAGATTCTCAACCACTGCGCCACCAGGGAAGCCCAAGTCTTTTTTTTTTAAGGGAAGATATCTGTTCATACTAGCAACTGTATGTAGCTACATGTGACCAAAATAACACAGGGTTCCTACTTCTATGTTTTGTCTCATCATAGCACAAGTTTACATTCGCAAGAAGTATTGAAAAGTAGAGAAACATTATTGAGTTTTCTCAGTGATATAATGACAGGGTACATTGTTTGATGTAAAGAAAATAAAAGTTTTCACTCATTTGTCTTTTAAATGACCACAAGGGCTGATTTGGAGTCTACCTCTTTGATCTCTATACTTTTCTCCAAAAATTCTATGCCAGAAACCTCTGTCTACAGTGCCATCTTATTTTCTCTTCTCTCCCTTTCTGTCCTAATTCAGTAATTCAGTACTGAGCAGATCAGCTTATCTTCTGTGCCCTTTTTTCCACTATTTCTGTAATTTTATCCATTATCTGTATTTATTTCACAAAGCCTTGATCTACATGCAGAAATGCCTTAGATATTTTTTGAAAGAACAGAAAGGCATTAATCTGCCAACATGCAGACTTCACTATATTATAGATTTAATTTTATTTCATGATATCCTATGGAATATGTTTAAATATATTCATATATTTATTAATATAAATTTTTCTTTTGCTTTCCCTTTGCATATCAGAAGGAAAGCCTAGGAAGTCTAAATTATAATTAAGAAATACTAGAGAAAGACTTCTCCAGGAAATCCACTTATGAAGGAATAGTAGAGAAAGTCTTCTCTGTCCAGTTTAGGGGCCAGGGAAGATTTTAGGACTTGTGGGAGGAAAGCAAAGGAGTCAGAAGCCAGCACCCTCAGACTGGAAACATGACACCACAAACTCAAAACCTTGCAGTGGCTAATCCTCTACAGATGTAGTGGGGCAGGTTACAGCCATCCAAGAGAATCCCACAGAGACGATGTAGGAGCAAAACCACAGCACTGGGGATGGTAAGTCAAAATATAGCCTTGCCTAAGGTGGCAATTCTGATTACCCAGAGCCACTATGTGGCATTAAGGATGGTCAGAATTTTCTCTTTCCACATGGAGAGATGGAATCCTGGGGCTGGATAGGGCTTGTGTCTCTTCGGAGTCTCAGTTTTTCAGTAGAAAACCAGGGTCAGGACAAAGAAAACAAAGTGTGTGGGTGATTCTGCATTAGAGTTGAATGGCCAGGACTGTGGATTTCCACAGCAGGTGTCATGGTGACAACCCAAAAACCAAAGAGACCAGCTACATGTATGCAGACACCAAGATGGCAGGGGTTATATTCACCTAGTAGACACTTCATGTCAGAGATAAGCACAAGCTCAAGAATAAGACAAGGTCCCCCTGGCATGCCAACTGTTCTTCTCTACTTCTTAGAGCAACACACAGGCACAGTCTTAGAAAGGCAGAGGGAAGAGAAACCCTAAAAGCCTGAACACTGACATCAACTTCTGTCCAAGATAGACTAGCAGAAAATAGATATACAATCCCATATGCAGCAAACAGAAACAAGACAAATGATAAGAGACAATGAGATTTTCAAGTCACTGGACATCAGACAAAAAAAAAAAAAAAAGGACAGTGATTGCTGAGTGGGATAGTCAGAATTCTGAAGACGACCCTCCAAGATTACCATCCTCTGATTACTCCTTCAAACTCTAACATAGTGAAAGAACTCCGTGGATAGAATTAAAGTTACTAGTCAGCTGACTTTCAGATAGAGAGATCATCTTGCATGATCCAGGGATTCCAATGTGATCACAGAGGAATAGGCAGAGGAGTCCTTAGAAGCAATGCAGCAGCAGAGGAACAGAGGGGGCAGTAGGAGAGATCACAGAGATTAGAAGCCTGGAAAAACTTGACTTGCCCTCGTCGGCTTTGAAGGTGACTTCTAGTCGGAAGATATAAGCATCCTCTACAATCTGAGAACCACCCCTGTCCTTAGCCTCAGAGAAATGAACTCTGCCAATGACCTGAATGAGCCTGGGAACAGATTGTCCCCTAGAGCTTCTGGAAGGGAATGCAGCTATCTGCACCTTTATTTCAGCCTTTGAGGTTGTAGGCAGAGAACCAGCTGAGCTACACTGTGTCTGACCTAAATAACTGTGAGAGGGTAAGTGGGTGTTGTTTTAAGTCTGTAAGATTGTATTAATTTGTTATGGCAGCTATCAGAAGCAAGCACACTGATGGGCAGGAAATGAACAAGGTGAGCCCTACATGAGTCCCAGCTCTCTGTCTTAAAGGGAGGGAGAGTCCAGGCAGCCCCTGGCGCACTCCCTCCTTTGATCAGACAGAAATGAGATCTAAGGGGGCAACAAGGTGGAAAGAGTCAAGATGGCAGGTTTGAACATAATTATATCACTAGTCAGGTTAAATGTAAGTGGTCTTAACACCCTAAATTTTGTCAGTTGTATAAAAAATGTAAGACCTGACTGTACGCTGCCTACAAGTAACGTAATTTAAATATAAAGACAAAAATAGGTTAAAAGTAAAAGGATGGGAAAAGATTAGATTAGTCAGTATCCAGTCTGGAGACAGAAGCCACACAGTAAAGGAAATTTTAATGTAAATAATATTATACATCATAAAATTGATATATATAGCCATTATTTATGCAATACAAATAATTTAATATAGAACAATCATAGGGGGCAAGTAAAAACATGGAGAGAAAACTCTACAAGGTCCACCAAGGCTGGGAAAGAACATCTGTGGAAGAGGACCCTTGGAAGAAAGGATCAGTCCTTGTTGAAGAAGGTGGAGTTGCAGCCAATTGGTTGGAAGTTTGCTGGGTTGACTAGGCCAGAGCTAGTCCAGGGTCTCCAGGCTGAGAGAGATGGGAGCCACTGTGGATAGGCTGGGACTCAGAGGATGTCGGTGTGCTACAGTAGGTGCTGCTGAGACCAGGGGCTGGAGAGGAACCGCCCCTGCAGGAGCTGGGACACTCTGCAGGAACCAGCTTTGGCTGCAGGAGCTCCAGGACACTGTGTGGGACTTCAGTGGGCACCCCAGCAAAGATCCTGACATGTGAGAGTGGGGCCGAGCAAGGAAAGGGATCAGAAAGTAACAACCCAGGTTGGGGCTCAGGTCTGCACTATCTCGGTCTCCTGGTGGTGCTGCTGCTACTACCTGGGTCATCAGCTGAAGGAAACAGAACAGATGCCCAAGACAGTACAAAATTCTTTGCGAATATTTTCTCCCATTCCATATGTTGTCTTTTTGTTTTGTAGATAGTTTCCTTTGCTGTGCAAAAGCTTTCAAGTTTCTGTAGTTTATTTTGGCTTTTTCTTCTTTTACCTTAGGAGACATACCCCCAAAAATATTACTACAATTTATGCCATTGAGGGTTCTGCCTATGTTCTCTTCTAGGAGTTTTGTGGTTTCAGGTCTGAATTTCATTTAGGTCTTTAATCCATTTTGAGTTTATTTTTGTTTGTAATATGAGGAAATGTTCTAATCTCATTCTTTTACGTGGAGCTATCCCAGAACCACTTATTGATACGAAAAGTACTATCCATAAGAGAAGAAATTGATAAACTGTTTCTTTTATTACAATTTAAAATGTATGCTCTTTGAAAGATACTGTTAAGAAAAGGAAAATTAAAAGAACTGCAGACTGGGAGAAAATACTTGCAAATCATATATCTGATGAAGGACTTGGGTCCAGGGTATATAAAGAACTCTCAAACCTCAATAATAGGAAAAAAAAAAAAAAACTTAGTTGAAAGGGGGAGGGGAAGCTAATAATTGAAATACTTCACAAAAAAGATACACAAGATAATAAATAAGCATATAAAAGATGCTCGATATTAATAGCCATTAGGAGTATCCAAATTAAAACCAAAATGGGATACTACTATACATCTGTTGGGAGAGGTAAAATTTAAGACAGACCATACCAAATATTGTTGAAGATGCAAAAGACCTGGAACTCTCATACACAACTCCTGGGGGTGCAAATGGTACAAATACTTTGAAAAAAGTTCCACCATTTCTTAAAAACTTAATCATACACTGACCCTGCCATTACACAACTAGGTAAATTTCACTCTGTAGTTTCCTCAGATAAATGAAAGCATCTGGACAGTTTTGAGGTGGATAAAACAAAGACATCTTTAATGGGTGACACTAAAATCTTCTCCATCTGTGCTCACTCCTCATGTCTTCTGGTACAGGTGGAAGTTGAAAACACAATATCACAGAAAAACAATTTTTTTTTTTTTCAAATCTGAGTTTTAGGTATAAACATTTAATTTCATTAGTATAACTACTTTTAGTTATGAACAACATTTCTTATAAGATTCATTGACCTTTAAATAGATCCCCGTGCACTTTCCTGGTGCTCAGCTTAATAAGCCCTTTTATCCTGCCCTCTGCTTGAGGGAATACTGCATGTATATTATGCAAACATCTTTACTAAGCTGAATCACAGTGTACTGAGTTAAATAGACTTCATTCATATCCTTGGAATCTTGATAATGCAAATGTCTACACTGCATGAATTGTATGATTCTTATGTATCTGTCCTGAGTATTTCTTTGAGAAGAAAACTGGTAGCAATCATTTAATTCGGAGGCTTAACCTTCCATACAGCTCATCGTGGTACTTTTTCTGGAAAAGATAACATGTTGACAAAGCCATAACCAAAAAATCCATCAGCGTGAAAAACTAACCCTGCTAACTGGTTAATTGGGTAAGACATTTAGCAAGACCACAATTTGTGACAAGAAGCTGGTCTGAAAAGACCATTTAAATAAGGCATGACTGAAATAAGTACAAACACTCATATTTTGATAGGAAAACAAAATACACAAATGAAATACATTTATTATGAATATTAAATTAATTTGCAAAAATAATCTCCTATCTCACCAGATTTTTTACCAAATAAAAGGAAAATATAGTTAGCAATTTTTCTAAAAGTCACGGATCACTGTGATTCATTAGGCTACTGATTTACTATACTCTCCATTTACTCTCCAAGTCCTGCTGGTGGTATAGCCCCTATGATTTCCCTATAAATGCACTGGACTTTGTCAATACTGCTTATTGAAGGAAAGCCCTCAGGAAAGATCCATAATGAATGAGGAAGCAGGCTTGAGAAGGGCAAATAGCTACTTGAAAATGTGGTGTTGGATGAAGTCCAGCTTGTAGCCAGACCCCAGAAGGAGCTCCTTAGAGCTGTCTTGCCTTGATACAAGGGACTTGAGTTTTATAGCACCTGGGGGAAACTTCTAGTCTCCTCCTTACTAAAGGGGCTTTAATCAACCCAAAGGCAAGCCCTGGGAGGGAATAGATAGGAGCAAAGAGTGAAAGCACCAGCAGCAGCACAGAGGGAAAGGGCAGACCAAGGATCCAGGGTACCTGGTCCTGAACCAGCAGCATCTGATACAAGGGTGTTTTAACTTATTTAATCCTAGAAATAACCTGCCAGGTAGATATTAATTTTGTGTCTGTTTTCCATAAGAAACTGATGCACAGAGAGGTTCCTTAGCCTGCCAATTTTACATAGCAAGAAAGTAGCCTCACCCATACTTGCAAAAAAGAAAGGGAAGGTGGGAGAGATGAAGGAGCAAAGGAGAGAAGGGGAGAGAGAGGGTGAGAGTAAGTAAATCTGCAAAACATGCTTATGATCTCCAACTTTTCAGAGGTTCCTACCGAAATTGGGAAATTCAAATAAATTGGTGTCAACAACATTTGAGGTTCTTCACCTGGTTCCCACTTTACAGAGGAACTTGGGTAAAGACACATAAAGTCTATGACACTAGTCAAGTGATACACATTTTAAAAATCCACTTTTTCATTTCAAAATTGCAATGAAAATTACAATCTCTAACTTAACCAGGAAACTCTTTATTTTTTTCCAGGATATTTACATGGATATTTAACTTCTCTTTCTTTTGTTTCATAATACAGGGATTGAATATTTACAAATACAATCCCTGGTTCTTGCAGATGATCTAGGTGAGTGATACATAAACAAGACTAAGGGAAGTCATGTTATCTTTAGGTGACTCTGTTTCAATTTTTTGTAATATGAATATATTAAGATATATTACATGGTTTAGATTTAAAATTACAGTGTATTTCAAAAGACATTTAAAATAAAAATATACTATAGAAAAATATGCTTATTATGAATACTTTTCAAAATGACATTATTTTTGTGACCTGATAGTTACAAAAATCCATATCCACAATAGCAAACTGCTTTGTTCTTCATTCATAATATATTTCTGTCCATTAATTTAACTTTATACTTATTTCTACAGCCTCAGTTGCACCCTTGGTACTTCCTACCTAGAACCACAAAGGAGCTACCTCACATATTTTTGGTAATACCAAATTATTTCATCCTTTTTTTCTATATACATGATTATACCAACACAATCCATCTAAGTCATATGACATTAATTTAATGACTTATGGCAACGTAATTCATTAAATCTAAAATCTTGTTTCTTTAGCCAACATGCTTTATACGTACCCTTTCTCTTCAGGTATCTCTTTATCCCTTCAAACTCACCTAGATCCCTATTCTTTTTAATCCTACACCTAAACCTGAGCTTTCTTTAAGTTGTCTTGCATAGGTTTCTCAATTATGTATAAAGTTTTATATCTTGACATTTCCCTGAACATCTCAAGTCATCATTGCCTGTACGTCGAGCTGGATGTCCAGTAGAAACACTAGATGTATCTAGGTATTTTTGTCTTTTGCCTCACATTGCATTATTAATTTTGATGGTCAAAGTGTTTTTAAGATAAAACCTAAAGCACCATATTATAGAGTTGTATGTTTCATATTATAATTTGCAAAAGATTAATATGATTTCAATAACATAGTGAAAATACTGTGCCATTGTGATGCTAATTTGAGTACTATCTAGGAGGTATTTCCTTTTTTTGTGTACTTGTATACTTTATCTGCAGCTTTTCTCTCTCAGAGGTCCCTGAGGAACTTTGTTACTGCTCCCAATTTCTGCCGGGCACACCTTATATGGGTTTCACAGATAATCCAGCAAAGTCTTGACAAAGGCGTTCAGAGAGGGAGCAAAGAAGGAGAAGCGATTCTCTACATCAAAGAGAGTACAACCCACTCAGCACAGTTTTATACCAAGGTGTATAACACACATTACCCATGCATCCTGAAAACATCCTTTTCATTCTAGGGCTATGGTGAGTCCTTCCAAGCAATTTGAAATTGTACTTGCAAATATAATTCCTAGTTCTTATAATATGATCTAGGTGAATGATGCATAAACAAGCATGTCTCTTATCACCCAATGCCTGGGAAGACAAATGGAATTCAGGTAGTGTATTCTGAGCAATTATAAAGAGACTACTCCCAGTGGTACTGCTTCTCATCCTACACATGCCTCACTGCTTATATAAAACCATTGCTGTCTGATGAATGATTTCAACAAAGCAGCAAAGAAACAACACTATAAATGGCATAAAGAAGTAACACTTGACCTAACACTCTAACCGCTTATGATAATAGGATTTGAAAAGAAAGTGCAGACATAACAAATTATAAACATCAAACCTATTTTGACACAAAAAAGGGAGCGTCATAATGCAGTTAGCATGGTCAATTTTTTTAAATGAAATCAGTGATAACCATACTCACTTAGGAGGAAAGAGCTGGTAGAAAAAGAAAAGCTCTTAAATGGCTTGAGGACTTTTTCCTCTCTTGTGTCAAGGGCAGTAGTCTACGTAGCATAGGGACTTAATATATACTGAGAGCATAAAATTTGAAAATCAAATCAGATAATCTTTGGTATCAATTTAAGACACAGACTACCAATAATCAGTGCAGAGAGAAAAGTCACTTTCCTGATGTTAAAATTCATATGCCTCTCTTGAGCTAAGTTATACAATAATATGACCTTATGCAGTTTTTCTTATTAACAGGTAGCCTATGAAAGAAATAAAAGTAATGAAAGGTAAAGATATTCAGTACATAGAGACATTAAATTATCCCATTTAGGGTCACATATCTCTAAGAAAAATCACACACACACATACTCTCATACACTCTAGAAATGCTTAAATGTAAATTCTCCTTCATAGAGCACTAACTTTTAGGCACCTCTCTCTGAAATACACACAAATTAAATAAACTCACTGTTATGCAAGTACGTGCTTCCTGTTATACCAATGCATATTCAGGTCAAACTCACTGGATATTTATCTGAAAGCAGAAATTTCTCTTTTACTAAAGAACATACAGAGAAAACAAAATTATTTCCTTAAGTAAATATCTGTCAGACTTTTGATAGACTGCTCCATTTAGCCAGTTAAATAAATTCCCTTGATATTTTCATTCTTAAAATTCTTTGATAAAAAATTAAGTCATTAGCTCAGTCCCAATATTGTTAATTAATTAATAATACTCATTTTCATTGTTTATTGATACAATCTTCAGTCTACGCCTGAGTAAATAGTCTTCTTTCAGAAAGTCACTGGTTAAATTATCCTGTGTCATTTATCACTAAAGGCACAGGCATGTTTGTACTGTGAAGTTCCTTCTCTGCTAAAAAATAATTGAGGCTTTGAGCTTCCAAAAGGTTAACTAATCTATGAATGACCAAATAGTTCCATCTCAGAGGGTCATTGTTCTTAAAAGTCACAGTCATTAGAAGTGATTACAGATTAACTACCTACCTTGGACTTGTTTTTAAATCTTGAAGAATTAGAAAGCAAAATAAAAATTCTCACTTTTATCAGGGGTTAGATTACCACAGGGTCAGCACCTTCAAGGTGAGAATGTCAGTGGCTGGGCACAATTTTGTACTCGTTCTTAAAAAGACCCTAAACTGCTTAGAAGAAAAAGATGGATCCCCAATCTCTTGTTTTGCAGGGGAGGGGATTTTCCATAAATGCTACTACAAAAAAAAATAAAATAAAAATTTTTGCAGAGTTTCGTTGTTGTTGTTTTACTGTTAGAGATGATATTTGCAGGCCTCAAATCATAAACATAAAATCACATGTACTTTTAAAAAGTTCCAGATATTTGTATGTAAAGAGAAGAAAAAATTTAAAGGAACTGGTCTCTTCTTCCACGTCTCCATCCAGAGCAAGACTGGTAAAAGGGCAATAATACAACAGCTCTGCTTTACCCATCTCAGGATAGAGGGATGAAGGGTAAGGATGTTTTATAAATGGAAGAAATTTCCATATTACAGACTTCTATTTATGCATGGTATACTGAGCTTCCCCTGATTGTATTTCTTATAAATGTTGGTTAAAAGAGATGATGAATGAGTGAATTACAGTTGAAAAAGAAATAAATAATATGACCAATAAGCACCATTTCTTCTTCTTTCCAAAACAGATGAACTGGTGAAGTTATCATAGAAAGTCTGTGTGAGTGTGTGTCAGCTACACAACAAGAGCATGCTGTTACACGTTCATGTGCAACCGTGAAGGGAAAATTTACCCAGACTAGTTAAACAGACAAGAAAGGTTTATTTAAGACTATAGCAGTAGGAAAGAGAGATTGATGTCAACTCCACTGAAGGAAAATGTGAAAGAGATTTTAAGCATGCGAGTGAGCAGTGAAAAAGTACAGGAGGACATTGGAGGGAGGTTGGTCAGGGTGATGAGTTATCCGTATTTGCTAATTGACACTTAGGAAGTCAGACTCCCACCGTCCCACAGACACTACGTAATGGGGCACCATCTTGTTGATTTCATTTCAATGGAAAGGCTCTCAGGTCCTTGGGAAAGACATTCCTGGATTGTAGAAGGTTTACATCTCAAAGGAACAGAGAAAGAATTTACGATGGATGGCTAGTTTTCTCAAGTAAATGCTCTAAGAAAAGGGAAGTCAGGGGGCTGTAGTCAGAAGGAAATCTAAATTTTAACCAAGTTAAAGAGAATGTTAAAGCCATCTTAGCCAATGCCTAACCATGTTTATACATTTTGTTAAAGCTGCCTATTCATATATTATCCTTATGCATGTGAAAATGATATTGACCTGGTCTATAGCAGCTAGAAGTAGACATGTTCCTATGCCCAAAGGGCTTGCAATGTATTAGCCAATAATATAGTCTCTTCAAAAATGAAATTATAGAATACATATTTGTGTGTTATAATTATCAAATACATGCTGTAGGCACCCAATTACAAAGACAGCATATTTTTATACCAGGCTAAATAAATATCAGGTGAAAGAAAACTATGTGCTATTTGCTTATTTCCAAGAAAAAGTTCATTTTACATTTACTGATTCAACAATTCACTTTCTAGCTATTGAAAATGCCATTTGAAACAATGAATTAAACTTTCAAAAGCAGATGAAGAGAAGATTTGCATGGATAGCCTGAATATTAAAATTTTAAATAATTGCTGATACATTTATTTAACTTGGGATTTGTCAGGGGCAGACTTCAGGGTGAAGGAAACGTCAGTGGTCAGTGAAAAATTGAAAAAATACTCTGCTGGAACCCTGACTTGCCTTGGATCAGACCTTCCTGTATCTTCCTTGACTGTTGAGCAGTCTCCTTTTCTGGTTCCCTTTCTTTCAAACCTAAAGAATCATTTTATTTATGCTCCATTAGGAGTCCAACTGGTCTTTCTGAAATGCCAAAATGCGCACCTACCACATTCTCTTTCTGAATCACCCTTTAACATCTTCCAAAGCCTGTCCCACAGTCCAAACACCAGACTCCATATTGAGCCAAAGGACTGTGTCTCTTCTCAACCACTCTATATCCCAACCCCAATGCCACTACATTACATCTCTGCCCAAA